>NW_023614500.1:0-60001 GCF_013339695.2 Rhipicephalus sanguineus
GAAGCAACATTTCAAATAAGGCAGAGTACACGTTACTTGAAACAGCAATCGAGCACTTAAGAACATTACGAACATCAATTGGGCACGACATCTTGAGCAAGCAGTAGTTACTGGTCTTGAGGGCACAGCACCATTCAAGTAACTAACCTGCAAAAGCATGCAATGGGCGTAAATTTACCACACTTTTAGCGGTGCCGTGCCCGAAGTGGATGGTGGTCAGCCAGCTCTTATAGCCCGCACCCGCGCTAGCGGTAACGGGTGAAGTAGTCGCAGATCCATGCTGCCAGATCCCTGGGCTGATTGTGTCCAGAGTAAGCATCGGGAATACAGGTGCTGGCCTAGTCGATTTATCAGTGCTTGTTTGGCAGGAATCCCACGCTCCGGAGCAGGAGAACCAAGTTACGGTAACCTGCAAAAACAATGGGCGTGAAGTTGCCATCCTTGCAGCGGTGCCTCGACGATATGACATTTATAGTAGCGATGCGTGTACCACTGCGATCTATGCGCTTGTTTTCTTGCAGTCAGCAAGGAGGTATGCGTACAAAAAGCTTCTATGCGATAAATAAACAGATTCGTGCGCTACAATATCGTGTGCTGAATACCTGGATTCTTTTTTATTTACTATTTTTATTATATTATCCCATTTATTCGGTTTGACTTGGGAATTCTTCTCTCTGCTGAGCCAGGAAGGACGCTCAACCAGAAGCCAACCTACCCCTTGCAAGCGGGTGTCCTTCATTAGCTAGCCCAGCAGATGTACACCTTTTACTGGGCGCCATACCTTTTTTAAGAAGCGTTTTCTCATTATCTGGATGAGGTCGTGAAGATTTTCGGATGCACTTGTATTTGTTTCTGAAGGTCTAAAAACGAGTCACAAAAAAAAGCCCCGTAGGACCTTTCATTTCAGAGTGTATGTCATCTGGAGCAACCTGTTATTCTCACAGACGTAAATCGCATAGTCCAGATCGAGTTATGTAGCGAAATGAGACAGCTGTGGCTAAGAGCAAGGCCTTGTTCTTGCCATATACGCTGAAAAAGTTTTCCTGCATTTTTTCCATTGTTTGTTGTGAGCCTAAACACGAAACTCGTGCCAATTCTTGGCTATTCCTGACGAGCAAATATTAGTTTCTTTGTTTGTTTGTTTTTTTTGCTTTGTCATCGTGAATGTGCAATTGAAAGCGTAATTATGAAATATGTGGCCAGGACTCGTTTCTCCTGTAGTCTTTATCAAACAGGCTTCAACGCGTTGGAACCTTGGTTTCTTTATTCCCCTCACGCTTTTTTCTTTTTTTTTTGGAGTGTGGTCCCGTTTACAAACAATCGCAATCTCATTTCGTTACCTGTTCTTTTCCTATTACATTGCGCTAAGCAAGTTGACGCCACAACCTTCTGGCGTGGAAACAGTAGCTAACGCAGCGCAGTTTTATATAGGCGTCAAAATAAAACTTCACATTCAGCTGGTCTGTTCCTTCGCGATTAAATAACCAGGAATGAGTTTCGTCGTGGTGTACACACATCGAACAATAAAACCGTCTTTCATCGCTGTACCGGAAGAACTTGTTCCTTTTCTCCTTGGAGCCTCGCATTCAAGACGCAGGCAATGAAGCGTTGATTTCCTCTGATGGCCAAGTCTAACCACATGGCTACATCGAGCATTCACACACACAGAAAGGGAAAAGTCGTGATACACCAGTTTGTCTATAACACCCAAAAGACTGAGCTACAGCCTCTGTAATTCGTTGTCACTTACCCACCGTGAGAAATTAGCGAAGAAGCGGGTTGTTGAAAAGATAGAAACGAATAAATACAGAAGAATAAACAGAATACGACGATTAGAACGAAGAGACAGATTGTGGATAATTTTATGAAAATTAAGAAACAATTGAAAGCAACCATACGAACGACGGAAGTAAATCTGGTGGAAAGAAAAATGAAATTGTAATGTCTTATGAAGCGTGGAAACTTGGGCAAGTTGGTATGTCAAAATTGAATAAACGAACAGCGCAACGGACAAGGACAGAGGAAGGTAACAACACACAGCGCTGAACTGTAATATCTTAATGTCTTATTGTTGTAATGTCTTAATTTGTAGTCTAAATCTGACTGACCTACATGAATATCCTGAACGGCAACAAAGCGTTTCCCGTCACGGCGCCTAAGAAACAATGCCACTAGGCCCCCATTGATAGTATAGTTGCAACGCTTAAGTGTAATCTGAGAACCCTGATAGGTGATTCAAATGTTTTGTTTTTGTTTTTCGACAAAAGAGCTGTTTAAGCTCGCAGTAAGGCGAGTGTCGTAGACAAAACTCGGCGGGCCTGCGCCGCAGAATGCGGTTATGTGTCAAGCAGCTCCATGCATAGTATAATACAGCAAGGGGGAGGGGAGAGGGTAAAGCGTGCCATAGCCTTCTATAATATAGTTTAACAAGGGCATGGCAAAGGGAAGTGAGGGTGAGGAGGTCTTTTATGGGAGAAAACAGCGCGCAAACGGACGGGACGAAGAAAGATAACACAACACAAGCGCTGTTTTTTTTTTTCTCAACCGGTGATTTATTAAAATATACAGATTATTTAAACATACACGATATACGTAATGAGCATGCGCAGAGGAGCCGGTGGTGGAACACAACAATGCAAATACAAAAAAAAAATTCACGCTGAGAGAACTGCACAGGCGCGACAAAAAAGCAAGTCAGACAAACATACTACTGATTAGGTTTACTTCTTTTTCGTGCAAACATACCGATGTTTGGCTGACGCATGACTCTTATAATGCTTCCACGAGCTCCCTTGTCTGATCATTGTGTGGGAAGAGCACCGTCATACCTCTGAAAATGGGCGGGCACCCACACGTGTGGCAGTGCGAAGGCAAATTGGCGTATACGTGCAAGTCTTCGTGGATCCAGAGTGTTCAGGAGGACTGACGTTAGGGTGAGGAGGAGGGAAATGAGGAGGGAAACGAGGAGGTGAGAGGGTAAACCATAGCAGAACCATGTACAGTACATATACCATAGCATAGCTATATGCTATAGCGTAGCTGTATGCTATAGCATAGCAAGGGGTGGGAAAGAGACGTGAGTTGAGGAGGAGTGATGTAAAGATTAGGAGGAAGGACAGGAGGAGACAGGCAATATAGAAAGGGATAAAGAAGGAAAGTAGAAAGAAGAAGATGATGAAGAAAGAACTCAATCTGCGTTAGCCAGGGGGTGGCGCCTGCTTGCCAGTTCCGCTGTTTACTCAGATTTCACAGGCGTGCAACTGGCATTAATTATTTACAAATAAGAAAATATTCGACAAGCAATGCAAAAATCATGTAGCGTTCAGTACACTTGTGCTTATTTCGCCTGTTCCCTGCCGCCTTCGTCGTTTTCCTGAACCAGGGCGTCAAAGTGTATACAAACTGATTAAGTGAATAGTTTTAGAGCGCAGCGATAATTAGCTGACCCGTGTTTATTCTTTTGCGGTGCTCTACGTTCGTGTGCCAGTATTGATTGTTTATCATTTATTCGCCAGTTATTGCGCTTTTTCGTGCGTCAGCCGTATTACGCCGATTAGTGTTCATTAAGCATTATGGGTCTAATTTTAGCAACCTGTCGCGTTCTGTTAAAGGTGCTTATTTTGTGCCAAAATGTGTCATGAAACTTTCTGATGTCATTTTTTTTTTTACTATTGGCGAAACGTATACGCATGCGTAGAGCCACGTTAGCTTTGAGCTGTATCTGTTTAACTGCGATAATGAGTGTCGCGTATATTGCAACATGTGAGTGTGCCAGCATTTTCTTTCAATTATTTAATTTTAAAATGTATTTTGTATATTTTATAGCCATCAAATTGCGCAACAAAGCTTTTTTTTTTTTTGCTCATTGCATTTTACTTCCAATATATAGGTGGGGCATATCCTTAAAAGTACTGTCATTTTCAGTGTGATGAATGTAATTTGGAGAAAAGAAGATCGGGACATGGTGAACATTTAAAATATGCGTTTGCTAAATCAACAGAGTTCGTCTTACCTGTCCTTTCTTTCTGTATGTGTGTCTGCTTGTGCCTCTTCTGTTAGGTGCAATCACCTAATGCGCCACTTCTTACGGCTGTTTCCGGGAGCTGCCAGCAACTTCACACTTTTCGCTTGCAGAGTCTCGACGAGCAAATAGTGCAGTTCGCCCGGACAACTTGCGAATGTTAAACAGTGCTAGGGTCCCCTTTTAACGAGCTGTGTTTTATAAGCGAAGTGTGACAATCTCTGGCGCAGCTTTCTAATGTGGTCACCACAATGGTCTCATCGACTACTTATGCCAGGCTTAGCTTTATCGCGACGGACGCGAGAATCGTCGCAGGCTACTGTCGCAGTTCCTTTTCACGTGGTACAATAACGAAGTATCCCTTCTTACTTCCCGAACACATAGTGGTGACATGGCTTAATATGACTTGGTTCATTTGTTTGCAGCCTCGGCGACTTCATCAGCAAAGGAGACAGGTCCTGCACTCTGCCTGCGAATGTTGCTTTTTTTTTCTCTCGTCATTTTGGGGACTCAATGGCAGTGTACCATTCCCTCCGGTCATTACTCCCAGCCGCTGCTGGTCGCGATGTCAGCAGAAGAGATGGTGGAACTCAATCACAGCCCCCGCGTCATAGCCTAAGAAAGAAAATCGGGGACGAAAGAAACACGGTGCATTACCGTTCCCCTAAGGCGTTTTGTGCCGCCTGTAAAGAACAGCTTACTATACGAGCGGGCTGGTGTATTTAAGGGAAGCGAAGGATGTTCTCACGACGAGCAGTGGCCTTAGTTGATCTAATAGTCGTGTATCCAGGGTGAGCTTGAGGCATTATCTCGCTATACGGGATCTCCTGTCACCATGTGTCTTTACAAGTGCAACAAGTTACTTCACGTTCCTAGTTTTTGGACACTATTTATAGCTTACGGCGAAAAGTACTGGGGAGGTTATCAAAATGTCGCGCTAAGCACACTTCAGTAAGAGTTCGATTACTGGAAACTATTTTTAATGTTACAAGGAGCACAACTACCCATTGCTGCTCTAAATTAGAAGCCAAACGGAGCCCGCTATCAGGAGAAGCATCAATTGCGAATATGTAAAATTTAAGATGTCGTCGACTAGAGCATTTTCTTACATCTCACACTGTATTAATCTTAGCTGAACAACGATGGTGAAGCTCCGTTTTGCACCACGGGGTACGGATTAAACCTTGCAATTATCTGTCACTTCTCCTTTTACTGGTTCTTGTTACTTCCTCTGTGGGCAGCTGTATCATCGAAGAAGACGTATGCCTGCAAAAGATTATCAGCAGGACGCTGCAGTCAAGCTCAAATATTCAGCACCTTACACATGAGCACTTCAATTCAGGGGCACATTGCGAGCTCCAGTGGGAGTGATACGATATTGACACCACACTCTTGGTCCGCGATATGTTCAAACTTTGTCGCATTTTTTTTTTCCTGCCGCAAATTTAGCTGGACAAATATATTTGGATGAATGTGACCCAGGCACTGAGTTTCCGGCTCGTATGGCCCCAGCGTTATACTAGTCTCTGTAGCCTACTGCTTGAAATGCTGCTCTATACTGCGTAAAAATTGTATACTCATACGTATGTCTTATAAGATAAATGATGCTATACAATTCGTTTACCTGCTCTTTCTTGCATTCAACTTAACGAATCCCGAACTTCGTGCGGATTAATTTCAATCATTAGGGATTCTTGCTTTTGCACTGAAAAAGGAATTTTCCCCGCGGGAATTCCACAGTCACATAGATAAGCTCTATGAGACTCTTGGCGCGGCTATTTACAAGCGATGAAAAAAATTTAAAACAAGTTTGCTTTTTTTTTTCGGTTGCTGAGAAGAGAGGGACAGAGGCAGGCAGAGAGACAGAGAAAAGAAAGCTGACCTCGCGCCACAGATCACGTTCTCGAAGTTCGTCCTGCTTTGCTCTGGGCATAACCGTGAGGAACATGGTGAAGAATAAATAATTCGCATCATTTTTTTTAACGAGATCCATGCGAATGAAGGGGCACCACCGCTTACATAGATTTATGCCGAGGATCCTAAGGCATAACGACTTACGGCGTTTCTTCCTCTGCCCAATTAGGCAGAGGGAATCTACGTCGATGTAGAATTTTCTGCCTCCAATTACGCCCTAAAGATGGAGGATAAAGAGAAGCCGTTCAGGATACGCAGTTGACCAGTTGTATGCGCAGCTTCACAAATTTATCTAAAATGGGAAAAGAAGCGTAAAGCAAGTTATCGTCTCATTAGCCTCAAGTACAGGTTCAGCCGATCTCCACCTAACGGTGTTCGTAATGCGGTTCTTGTCAATTTGCTGACAAGAGTAAATTCAACGGTTGTACACCCGGCTAACCATCAACCATTCAAAAGAAGTGAAGTGACATAGTCACTTTCAGCTATCACGCGTTTAACGAAATACAAAAAAGACAGGCTAGGTATTTGTCCCTTCCTAAACTAATACTAGACACAGCAATAGCGACACTTCAGCGACAAGGGAGAGAATAAAGAAAACATAATGAGGCCGCTTTACCGCACATAACGCATAAAAAAAGAAAGAAGAGATTGATTTTCAGTAACAAAAACGACAAAAGCTGTCTGGTGGCCAGCTTCGTCTAATGCGACGAAGGGCTGTGGAAGTGAGAGCTAAATGCCGCTTATTTATTCGGAGTGAAATTTATTACCTTCCTTTTAAACTCTCTAACACTGTCTAGCCTCCAATTTCCTCGCAGTTTTTTTTTTTGTATTCCTTTAAACTACTGCTCCTCCTCTTGTGTCAGCACCACCTGCTGCAAAGCAATCAATGTCAGGGCTAACTTTTCTTGCGGAAAACACATTGCGACATTTCTGAATCTTTTGGTCCTTCGTCTAGACAGGGTACGGAGCTCACTGTGATATTCAAGCTAAATCCTATCTAAGGAATCCTACATTTGCAACACACGAGGCAAAATTCTATAGACGGAAAATCGCACTGGCAAGTACTGGGCGCGTTCCTTCAAGATCGAGTTTGCAGATCCAGCTTTCAACCTTAAACGGGGTTGCTCAACAGGCGACCGTCGTAGCGTGGGCAAGGAGTGGTCATCTTGATGAAGCCAAGCTGCCAGAGGCATGTGCGAAGCCACCCTTTGGGGCACATGCTTAAATAGGCTCCCTTTTATAACCGCGCCTCATAATGTAGAAAATGGAAGCGCGCGCTTGGTCTGCGTCTGGTTTTAAATTTCTATGGTCCTCAGAGGGGAAAACATTCGCGTAGGCACGGAGGGTGGCGACGCTGTGAGTACGGCACACCTGGGCTCCAGGAAGGCGGCTGCATTTGCGCTGCGCGCAGGCTTAGCGCCCCAACGCATCTGAGCGCTACCGACGTTGTTTGTGTCGCTGTATGCCGCCGCGTTACGCTTTCGCAACACCTGCGCGGTTTCCACTGAGCGCTCCCTCGGTGAAAACTCGGCACGGTTATACAGAAGGACGCGGCGGGTCTCCCTCGCTAACAAGGCAACATATCCAGTGGCTACCGCACTCGGACACGCGGCTGCGAGCAAGCCCCTTAGCTCTGAGCATGTTCCATTTGGGCGGCGTGAAAGCGCATTTTCTTGTAGACTTAAGTCACGAGTACAAATGACCGTGCCAGTTGTATAAGCCTGCGGCACTCGCCTTAAGCAGAACGATAAGGAGGCTGGCTTTCTGCTTGTCACGAAGGCATTATGTGCGCGTCCATTTACGCCGCTTATTATTTTTCGCGCCCAACGACTCGACAGTGAGAATTAGTACCTAGAATACCTAAAGAGGGAGCGCTGCAAGCTTATACTTCCAGTAAAATAATAAAAAAAGTGCCTCTATTTAGTGCGGCCTACTGGACGTTACAGTGAAACAACAGAGAACGTGAGTTTAGAAGGCCAAACTTTCAACATTAGTAGATATGTGCTGCTGTGAGAGTTCCGACTTTTTGATCTTTCATGAACTACGCTCACTTATATTTTATTCCTACAAAGTCCGTGCTACATGTCAATACTGTAATATGCTTATAAAAGGCTTCCTTGGCTTTTAATTCTTATCATTCACCTCAGGCTTCTCCTCGGGTTATTCTACGCCAAGTGTACCAGATGTGTCGCTAAACAATATCATATTGCCTTGCAAAAAAAAAAAAAATTAGTAACAATACTAATAACTGTCAATAACTGCCTTGCCTAAAGTCAAATTCTATTATATTATTGCTAAAAAATTTCCTGTCTCTGTCTCGTGATGTGTTTCCGAAGTTTAAAAAATTCAGAGAACAGTGCCACGAATAAATTATGACAACAGAAGCTATGATAAAGAATTATGCTTGGCTTTAACTGACTTAACGTTGTAAAAACCAAGGGATAGAGGAGCTGACGGGAAGCCTCAGCGATGAAGTGCGAAGTAATGCAATGCTAGGCGAAGTAGAGCATGGTTTAGCAAGATTTGAAGGAGTTAAGCATTGCCCATCCACCACCTCAACTCCCGCTATCCTAGTGTTTTGACATTGCTATTGCTTGGCTGTCTCTATTGCTTGGCTGTTTGGCTATTTTTTGGCTCTCCGTTTCCTAGCCCGTTCACGAGCTGCTTCTCACGGCGCTCCAATCTCGCGGCTTCTTCTTCGGGAGTTGTAACGACAGTCTTTGACATTCCGCTACACCGAGAACGTAGACGGCGAGAAAGAGGCTCGCCGCGGCTAGAGTTACTGTATATGCTACCTTTAGGTAGCAGAGTTGCGCATAGGTCCGGCTAGCATCCACAACTATGCGGTGAAGTCGCACTCCGTTTTTGCAGGCGACATGCCTACCGTGTCGCCGATTAACCTGTCGGGTGAGTCGAAGGCCGGCGATAAACATTGGCTGTCGATGACTAGTGTTAATTCAGTTCACTGCAGCGGCAGCGTCGATAAATACAAAAATTGGCCCGAGCGTGAGCTTCTCCGCAATGCATGGTTGCTAGTGGCGTTTGGAAGACAGATGCGCAACTCTGCTACCTAAAGGTATCGTATGCAGTAACTCTAGCCACGGCAAGCACGCGCCTTTAACTGAGGAGAGTTGACTTCATTACCAACGTCATACCACCTGTGATCGGCACGGCGGGTGATTAGCTCTTCCTCGCCGACTTTCCTTTTCTTCCTCCTGACCCTCATACCACTCCTCCACACCTCCTCTTCCCTTTCCCACAACCTTGCTATGCTATACTATACTATACATGGCTATGCTATACATTACTCACTCCCTTCCTCCTTTCTCTCCTTCCTTCCCTTTCCCCACCCCTTGGTGTACTATACTATACGTGGCTATGCTACGGTAAGAGCTGCCTGGCACATACCCGCTAGGCTAATTATAGACAGCTTCTTCATTTTTAGTGGACCGGAGGTAGGTAGTGGGGCTTGCCCAATTTCTGGGGCACATACTATAGCTTCACTACGCGGCGAACATCAACGGCTACGTTCAAGCTCGGCTTTAAAGGGGCCATGCAACACTTTTTCAGCACGGTATGGGACGGAAGAATTTTCACTGACTATAACGCCGGCCTTTCTGTGCTGCACTTGGTGATAGAACTCCGTTATTGCGTTGCATTGCCTCCGTGATTGGTGCACCAATCACGGAGGCAATTCAAATGGACGATGTTATTTGATGAATTCGTAATGTGACGTGATGTTATAGGACAACATAATGACGCCAAAGAACTTGGCGATCTGTGATGACATGTTGATGTTGTATTCTTGCGAAAAACTGCTAACGCTGTGTTGTTCTCATAAATGTTTTTCAGTGTTGTAGTGCTGACTGCATGCTCGTGGCTGTGCGCTGTTATGTGAGCATGTGATTACGTTTTGCTTCCTATTTCGTGGTGCTTGTTATTAACTCTGTTCAGAGAGTCGAAAGCACTCTTAATCTAAATTTCTGTTTTTTGAAGCGCCGTGAGAAAGGGGGACAAGCAAGTGCGTAGACATTGTTCATTCTCACTTACTTTTCTCATTCTTCGTCAAACTCAATACCAGCTCAATCGGTTATGCCCAACCTAAATTTTCAGAGTAGCTTCACACAGGACGAGAAGCATGGTGTACCGGAAATGATTTCCTCATTGCGGGATTTCATCGCTTATTTGCAATAGTCTTCCCTGGGTAAGAATTTTTTAAATTTCATTGCATTGTCCTCTATTCTGCTGCAGAAAATCAGTCACCGGCATCACTGCTCTTGGGAATGATTGGAGATGAGGAACCTGAGCCACCAGTCCAAGGGAGTAGTGACACTGCAGTGCAGGTGGACAACAGACAAGATGAAACCTCAGTCCAAGAGCCACATTATGTCCAGGCATTTGTGCCGCACCGTCACCGTATCTGTACCCTTGTTCACAATAAAGAAAACAACACCTTTGCATCTCCCGGTTCACCCCCACTTTCAGTGATGTCATTGATCGAAGCAATTTTAGTCCAACTTCTGGAGCAGATAAAACCCCGCTTTGGAGCAGAAAATGAGCCTTTTCTTTTAGCATTAATAATCCAATATTGTCGAATGCAAATATTTATTTCTGTAACATAAGAAGCTGCTCAGTAATTAACGAAATGGAATACCCTTCTACCTGGATGCATGTGCACTTCAGGCAGAAAATGCCGGGCCTGCTGTATCTCAGCAGTTAACAAAATGGATTAAACAGTTTATAATCGTACTGCTCAGTGTACATAACGCAATTAGTCACGCAAGGGGCTGTCGTTAAATAAGAATTGTAGTTGCACGAAGCATTATGCATAGTGCCTCTTCTCCGAACAAAGCTACCCTTTGGGCTCTGTGGATTGTATCCGGTATGAGCAATGCAGCCTTCAGTCTACGATTACTCGCTATACAAAAAGGGTACAGCAGAACACAGAGGAACTTGGGCAAGCACAATGTATACCTAACAGCATGAAGACACCATGCCCATAAGATTGAATAATTGTAGCTTAGATTGTAGTGCAGCGCCAAGCCAAGGTGACAAAAAAAGATATAAAAGGCTCATGCGTCAAGCACCACCGCAACGCGAAGATAAATCAATTCACACTGTTTTAAAACAGAATTTCCTTTCTCGCTGCAAGATAAGTACAATTGTTATTTTCTTCTTCAACGTACTTTTGACTTTCATGCACAGGTGGCGTCGCGCTTGCCTTGACAGAAAGACGCTTGGCTAAAACCAACAACGCGCGTTGCGCTCCGGTAGCGTTGAGCGTTTGAGCGGAACGGGAACGGACTGCAGAAGCGGTCAGCTAAAAGTGCCTAATGTCTCCGTCTTGAAGATAAGGTTGTGCAAAAAAGTAAAATACGACTTTCTTCTTTTACTCGATGCCAATTTCTCAACTATGTTGTTCAAGTACACGTTGTTCTTCATTTGTATCCACTTCTGCATAGGGCTGTAGAAAACCATATTTAAATATAAATGAATAAATATATACGCAAGATTAATATAAAAATAATTAACTACCTTTCGTTAATTCTTTGTTTCGTGACTTAGTTTTGTCGCAGACACTTTGTCCTCCAAACTTCCTACATCACCCACGCAACCAGTGACATACGGCTGTCGGGTCGCTGCGTTAAATTCGTTAATAAAAAATACGTCACTTCTCGGGACTCCACCCACGACCAGGGCCCCTCGATGGACCCTGCTGTGTCGGTATATTTAATAAGGGTTTTCTGCTTTTATCTCTCTCTATGGAAAAATATACCGGGTTCCCCCTTTACAAGGTAATTACCGCCAGTGTGGTCGCGTGCTGTCCTCTGACAGCCGTCCGTAATCATTAAGCATCTGACGGACAGCGCCCTTCCTGTGTTCTTACTTACTCCTCATTCGTTTGCACGCTTCTCAAAATGGATCACTGTGGTGACCGGCCAACGACAAAGCCAGCTCTGCAGAACGCTCGCCCATGTCCAAGAAACTCAACGCCTATGAAAGAGACAAAATGACACTTCTCCGAGGCTTCAACAGCTGAGCACAGTTTTTCAACCCGAGGAGTACGCTTAGAGGAGTTGGAATGATGCATGCAAAACTATGCAAATGCAATTGGACATACCTCCCCTTCCTCCTATTCTCAATGTCTCGCCCTTCAGTTCACCGGTGAACCCAAGTGAAAAAAACACCCACATGGACTCGAACAGAGCACCGTCTGTGAACCGATACTAACGCTTTCTGAGGTTAAGCACTCTATTGTGCCTTG
The DNA here is from genome assembly GCF_013339695.2 of Rhipicephalus sanguineus. NCBI lineage: Eukaryota > Metazoa > Arthropoda > Arachnida > Ixodida > Ixodidae > Rhipicephalus > Rhipicephalus sanguineus. The sequence goes on from NW_023614500.1 coordinate 12,201, forward strand.
AAAACAAACGCTGCCACCTTTAATATTGTTTACCAATACATATACTTCATCGAAAGACAAACGCTAGAGACAGAGACATTTTAAAAAAATATGTTTGTTTAAGTCGGCATGTTGGGCTTCTCCATTGGAAAGTTTCAGCTCCAAAACCATTGCACCTCTAGAAGTTTACACAACGTCTATGACCTCCGCACTGCACGCCACTTAGCGCGTTCATGCACAACATGTGGATTGTGAACTGGTGCACATTGTGTCTACTATGACACATATCTCTTTTTTAATAAAGAATTGTGTTTTGTATGGGCCATGCTTCTGTTTATTTTCGGGCAAGCTTTGTTTTTTACAAATACTCAGGAGATTCCAGAAAATATTCTTTAGTATAGATACTTGTAGTGCAATGGTAGCTTTTTTTTTCATTGCTGTAAGGCTTGCCCTTAAGGCATAACACTTTGCGTGTATGAGATGCTGTGCGTCTGCTTCCATCACTGGGACGGAGCAGTATGGACACGTGGCACCCAGTGGCAAATGCGACCACTTTGTAATGATGTAAAAGGCAGCTCTAGGACGAGTACAAAAGGACAACAAAGAAAACAGGACATGCGCTTCGTCACACACCAGGACCAGCTTCGTCACACACAAAAAATCATCACAGATGTGTGAAGCGAACAACATAAGAATGATATCAACAACCAAAACAACCAAACCAACTTGCCCACCTATCTGTTATTCTGCGACCAGTTCCACGTTGAAATGGTAGCAGGTGTAAGGGCCACCCACGTGCCGAAACTACGATATCATTATGAGGCACGCTGTAATGGAGAATGGGGGAGGGGGGGGGGTACTTCGGATACCTTTTGGCAACCTGGGGTTCTTTGACGTACACTGTAAAAAATATTTTGTGAAAAAAACAGAAATTGTCTGGCAGCTCTCTTGCCACAAAATTTCTGTAAAGCTATGTTTTCTATTTTGAAGTTTTCTGTGTTTTAACATATTTTTTTTCGTTTTACTTCACAGAAGTTTTCTGCATAAACACAATGTTCAGTTTTGCGTTACAGAAAAACTTGGTTTTCTGTTTGTCTTCTTTCTGTTATTTCACTGTTATTTTCTCTTTTACAGTACAGAAATTTTATGTTTAAAAACATGTTTCACTTTTCAGACACTGAAAAAAACTGTTTTCTGTTTTCATTTTTCTGTTATTTCGCTAATAGTGTCCGTTTTCGTTTTCAGAAACGTTATCTATAAGTACAAGTTTGGATATCGAGTAACAAAGGCTGTGTTTTCTGTTACTGCCTGTTACTGCCGTGTCAATACTGCATTTTAATTCGGGAACATAATTTTTTATGCATAAAGATCAGCTTATATATATTGTCATAGAAAAGCATTCCTCAGTACTAAAAAGCAGTTATGTCACTTGCACAAGCGATACGCAAAAATATTTTGTTAGCCAAATGCAATGGCAAAAATACCACTATATTGCGTTTGCATAATCCAAATATATTCCAATTTTTAAAACAATATCTGGGGTTTTATGAGCCAAAACCAGGATATGATTATGAGGCCCATCGTAGTGGAGAGCTCCCGAAATTTCGACCATAATGGTGTTCCTAACGTGGGCTGACGTCGCACAGTACACGGGCCTCTAGCATTTCGCCTCCGTCGAAATCCGACCGCCACGGCCGGGGTCGGACCCGCGAATTTCGGGTAAGCAGCCGAGCACCGGAGCCACTGTACTACCGCGGCGGACATCGTGAACTTCTTGGAGCTACACCCGCGAGGTGTTGCTTCCAGCACTCTAGTAAATAACGCAATAAAAACAGGCACGTTTCCGTAGATTCTCCTTTCATGATAAAAGAAACAAATCTTTATTTAAGCACAGGAAATGCTGCATGTAAACAGCTTCAAAATAATGAAAACTGCGTACATGTTGTCACCGTATATTCAAACTGGTTTGGAAAATGTGTAGCTATACCGTATTTACTCGAATCTAGGCCGGCCCCGATTATAAGCCGACCCACGAAATGCGCAAGGCCAGAAAAAAAAAGCTTAAGCATTATACTCGAATCTAAGCCGACAACCCCCCCCCCCCCCCACTTTCGCACATCATTTTTTCGAAAAAAAAAATCGGCTTAGATTCAAGTAAATACGGTATATTCATAATGACACTGCAATTTTTTCGTTGAAACACTTAGCATTCATAGTCTCGCAGAGCTTTAAGTTGGTCATTTGTGGTGTGAGGCAGCGGTGCTTCCTTGACTTCTCGACCTTGCTCCCTCGGTCAGGGTTGAGTGCGGCGGCTGCCCTAAAAACGAATAATGATATTTTTATGTGCACCAGGCGGTTGCATGATTATGCTGAACATAATTGGCCACACTGAGAACAACATTGATTATGTTGGTAGAGCGCTCAAGAAACCCTCGCATTGCCTCTTTAAGGTGTGCTGTGTGGAATCAGTTAAAAGAAAAAAAGAAACCTCATGATCCAGATGGAGATTCATTTCTATAAAAGTACATTATGGTTCATACAATGTCATTTATTGCAACGTAAGGACTTGAAAGGAAATAATGCTCCTCACAGAGCAAGGTTCATGTGCTTTTAAACACTCACTCAAATACAGTAAGGGCTCATTAATTCGGATTTCACGGGTCCGGAAAAAACGTCTGAATTAACCGAGTGCAAAATTATCTAGAGTATCAAGAAAAAATAAACAAATGACTATTATATCAATGCGTTTTGTTTTTCTTGATGAATGTGCAAGTCCAGTACCTATTTTGCATAAGAGTAAAAGCCACGATTCCTGTCATTAAGTTTATCGTTCACAATGAAACCGCGGCCCAAGACCCCGTGTATTACGCCGAAACGTTTTCTCAACCCATCCCTTATTACGTACCTCCGCGAGCAACACCACCACGCCCACGTGATGATCATTTTGTCACCGAAAAATTGGCCCGCAAACTGATCGTTTGTCCATCGGAATGTAACAAGCGAGTTTTATGTCAACTTGCGGATGTGCCGCTGAAGGTCCTCACCTTCAACAGCTTCCACCATGTATGAGCTTTGTGAAGGTCCTCACCTTCAACAGCTTCTACCATGTATGAGCTTTGTGACATTGTGCGCGCATAGCCCAAAGTCAAAACAAAGCTACCATGCCTATAAACAAAACAAAGGTGTTATTAAACAATGCATGTGCTTGCTGAGACCAGAAAACACCTCCGAGCTATCCTATTTTTCCAAGTGCACACGCATGATTGCATGGTAGGCACTATTGGTTTCAAAATTTAGATCTGCTAAAAATTACACTGAAACCATTGTAGTGCGATAGACCCGGACAAAGTGGATGACGGTACACCACGGGCACAATTTTCACCACGGATTTTATGGCATTGCCACAGACAATCAGGGAAAGTACATACTCATCCTAAAGCGCATGCGTGCACATGTTCTCCATTGCAAACAATAAGAGATATGAAAAAGTCGTGTGTAGCTATATATGCGAAATAAGCCTATAGACGTGTCGCTGATGCAATCTGTGCCTATTTTGCTTACAGGGAATTCTCGCTTGACTGCGCCAATCCTCGTCGGTCCTTTGTTTATTGTGCCTCTTTCTCTTTCTGCGTTGTGCTCACAATTATGGTATACCAACTAGCCCGGACACACACCTTGCTCCGGCAGCAGAACTGCATAAAAAAGTGCTAGCTCTTATTTAAATCAATGAAAATTTTCATGTTACTTGGTGCCCCTTCGAAATCCTCATTAAACAGTGATTAAAAATACTTCACACGTCAACCGTTCTATATACTATCATTATTTAAAATCTTGTATGACAGCTCAGAATTCCCGTAGACAGTTTTACACTTAAGCTGAACATTTCTATTTGGTCATTCCTTCCATCAGAACCCTCACTGGCTTAGCCAAATGGGAGTGTAGTATCAGATATTGGAAATTCCCCAGTACTTGTCTACTTTTGTACTATCTAATGTGGCTTGATCTAAGTTAGTTGCATGAATCTTGTCCAAAAAGTCAGAAAAATCACATTAAGTTTTACCTTTGTGTGAACTCCAGGGTTAGGCTGACCTCCTTGCGGTATTCAATAGTAAAGGCGAAGTGTGCAAAGAACATCAACTTGAATGCCTGGCCCCGTGTGGTGGATTCGACCACAGCATGTGTATCAATACAGATGGTAAATGCCCCGGCAGTCAGAAAGTTTTCTCCTGGAACAAAATATTTACTGTTTAGAAATATTCAGCAATATATTGCAAGTATCCATAAAAATACCTTTGCCAATGATGAAAGGGGAGCATGGCACGTTTTCGACGTTATCTTCACTTGTACTTGCCTGCAATGATCAAAAGTTATGAAGTTAATTATGCGATAAGTAGCCATTAAAACTCCTCTACCCTGGAGTTCAAACAAGCATACGAAGACAATTAAAAAGTTTGTCAATATTTTTATTGAACTACAGACATTTTAGATGTGATATAAAATAAAAATAAATAAATGCTCTCAATAATAGAAGGTAAATTAAAGCAGCGAACAATTTGAGGAGCAGGCCACTGTCAAATAATCCTCTTACCTTCTGGTAGCTGAAGATGCAGCAGCACCTTAGGGCACTATAGCATCAGTGCCAACTTAGCGTGATCCATTATGTTGTGTCTTAGCGCCGGTAATTTGGGCTTCCATGACCCACAACGATATAAATCCTTTTGGACTCTTCGTTTTCTTTACAGTCCTAGTTTCGTCCTCGGTATCTCGTAGCACTAGCTCGGAGAAGGAATTCTCGGAACACTTTTCTGTACTGTTCCAATGGGCACTTCATGCAGAATGCATTTATGTTTTTGTGCAGTGCGGCACACTTCATGAAACGTGGCGCAATCGTCTTGGTGGTACCACAGAGACTGCAGACATGCATCGCTGAAATAAATAAAAAACTGTAATTACCAAAAGAAATAGAAAAGTCTATTATAACGGTAAGCACTTCTGTAAAGCTACAAAAAGAAAAGGAAAGGAGGCTAATGCCTGACTGTAACAATCATTTTTGCCAATTCAGAGAGAATGAATCGTTAACATTAAATGCTATAACTAATTGAACCATATTCCTAATGCTTTCAAAAAGCCTTTAAAGGCACTCGCATTTGCACGGACGTGAGGCTAAGCATGCAGACGAATAACACCTGACCACGTGGGCGCGCTCAGTGAACCTCCATTGCAGAAAGTGTTTACGCAAGGAATCAACAATGCATGCGCAATGACGTTCGCAATGACGGTTGCTTCGCGTCGACTATTTCATTATTTGGGCTAGCGAGCCATCAAGTTGCGATTTCAGACGCCCTAAACCTCACGCGCGACAGAACGTGCGCCTCACAGAGCTAAAAAATTTCGCGTTCCGCGACGAACACATCTCGTAACTTGGTTGCGTTATTCAAAAGTTGTATCGGTACTTTTATTCGACGATGGAAGTCTAATAACTACTGCCGCCAAGCACTGGTGAACAAAACGGGCGAGAGCCAACGAAAGATTCATTCGTCCTTCAATACGCCACTAAAAACAAAGTCCGCCTCTTCGGAAACCGGGATTCTTTAACGGTAGTCACGATCGATGTCCACAATAAGCCTTCACGAACGGCTAGAACAGCGGCGTCGGCATTGGTGCTCCACTGAGATATCACATGTGGCATGTGCCACGATTCACCGCCTGTACTACGAGCGCACTTGAGCCCACTTTCCAGAGGTCTTCACGGCTTCACGCCGTTGCGTGTAAACCACGGATAACAAACGCGTATCTAACATGAGCTCCAGCAGGGATCACGCCAATCCGAAACGCGCCGAGTTTCTCCTACCGATGAGAAGACGTGCTCCACCGCAACGCAGGCGGAATGCGATGACGCAAGGAAGCGCGTGTACACGTGAAGCCCGTGTCCCATTGGCTAGTCACTCGAGGTATCAGTTTACCGAGTGGATGTGCCCCACACGTCTGTTCGGTAAACTAGGTTTACCTAGGTTATGTATCTTCCGCCACGAACTTAATGCTTCGTAAGGAAGGTCATCGAATGATACTACGCCTAGAAGCTATGCGTTCGCACGTTCCCGCCAGGAATGTTCAAAATACATAGCATTATGCAACCAAGCAGACCCTATCATGCAATGACCACTACAAAACACAAAACGCCGTACACCAAGCCACAATGTCATTGCTCAGGGCCATGTTCACTATGCAGGAGAAAGCTACCTATTACACGTAGATAAACACACAAAAAAGCAACGTTTGCCCTTTCATTTAAAAAAAAGAATTATATAACGTCGCTCGGTTAGCTGAGCTGAGTCATACGCACTTCATTAGTTTTTAGAGAAAGTCGGGCCAAGCTACAAGAAAAAGATACGTGCAGAAACACAGAATACACAGGTTTTATGTAATAAAGAAACAAAGCGGGTAAGGTGAACAAATACCTGTCATTATTCTGCACAGCGAAACCTCGTTAATGACTGCCCGCAGAGAACGCACATGAAGTGCGCGGCGAACGCTGTAGTAAGCGCTCTGCAACCGTCCAAGTACAAATTCGCATACTATGACGTACGCTGCCGCTACCAGCAAAGAAATAAATGTGGTACAACAGCAGGCGTTCTCTCATGCACCACTTACAAAGCCTCATCAGTATTTCTACCAAAGCATGGCAGGAATTCCGGCTCCCGCACAACGTTGTGGTCGCGCGCGCTGCCGACGCAAAGCTGAATTAGAAACTACGCTAGAGCGAATTTCGAAAGCGGGCAGGCATAACATCGAGACCTTGCTGTAGGGAACTCTAGTTAGACGCAACCACCCACCTTTCAATGACAGACGCACAAAAAGCAGGAGCAGGAGGGTGCCGTAGCCGGGCTTTACACTCCAGCCGTGCGTGGCCGCGCTTCGACGTGAGCGGTAGCCATCTTGTAAATGTAGGGGCCCGCGAGGAATGAACGTAGAACCGCAGAAAAGGCTCTGAATATTAATCAATCAAAATAGCATTGTACGAGAAACCAGAAAAACATGAAATGTTATTTCATGGACATTTGTAATCTTTCAGGTATTTAAAACTGTGGAGGTTCAGTTTTGAGTCGTTTGTTTTGCTGAAGGTCACGAATAACAGAAAATTTCGATTTCTCGTTTTAACAGATTTCCTTCATGGCACATTTACAGAAAGTTTCTTTCGCGGTACAGAAATTTCATGTATTTTATCTGTAAATTTACAACCATTTTTTACAGTGTACGGTCGTGAGCAATATCAAAGGGAACACCGTGTTAGTGTTTAAGCAACAGCTCCAAGGCAGTTTCAGTGTTCCCCTTCATATTGCTCACGACTGCATACTTCAATTTAGGTACGCGGGTGTTCTGGCCACTTGCTCCCATCGAAATGCGGCCGCTGTGGCCGAGAATCAAACCCGTATCCTCTATCGCTTAGCAGTGCGACACGTTATGTGCTACGCTACCACAGCAGATGACAATCTTTTGGCATAGCGTACTCAAGGTACTGAAAACTTGGGCTTGGTGATTAAACAGCGTCAAAAATCAAAGCACAGTCACGACGCAGGCTACAGGTGTGATCACGTCCTTTCTTGAATGCATCGTGATTGCCTGCTGATTTTTAATAATAATATCTGGGGTTTAACGTCCCAAAGGCCTGCTGATTTTTGACAAAGCGTTACAGTCAGAACACGTTCACAATCCTCTCTAAGTGATTCGGTATATACATTGTTTCTTTTTTAAATGCGAATCATTTCTTAGCGAACCAAAAGCCCTTCGATCGTTCCTGTCTATCTTCTAGCCACCTACGTCTTGACGCTCTGATGGTCGTCTACTTAAGGGGGCTACTAAAGAGAAAAACGATTTTTCTAGTATTCGTAAATTACTTTTTCACGATGCCAAAAACACCACGCTTGCTGAGAGAAGACGTTAGGTAAGTGATAAATAGGAAAAAAAGGCAGGTGGCGACACCACCTTGGAGTTTCCGCACCATTTGCCGTGACGTCATAGATTTTGACGGCGTCTACTACGGCCTATGTAGCTCCCAATCGGTAAAAATTAAGTAAACTGTCTTCTGATTGAGCCAGAGACTTAACATACGAAGTTTCAGGAAAATTCCTTGAGCCAGTGTGCCCAAACATAAAAAAAACATTGAAATCCGTGACGTCACCATCAGAGATTTCGGTGGAAAATTTAAAAGTGAAGCTTTTGGCATTTATTTTTTTATTCATTAATAAGCCTATGGGCGGTGAAATGAACGACATTACAGATTTCAGACTATAACTGATCAGTCTGAACTAAACTATTGTTTCACATTAGTGTCCTTTTAACTTTATATATCCCAAAATTGGCATAGGAGCACATGAGAGTATGACGAACACGATTCACAGGTCAGGATTAGAATAACGTGACTTGGCTGTCGCGTACGTCATGAAAACCTTTCTACCAGTCACGTGTGGCACATAGCCAAATAACACGGCCCGTGGTATACGGGTACGCGCTAAAGATTATTTACAGTCTATACAAACTCAGGGTGAGCGAGGATAGACTTCAGAAATCTTAACGCTGTCGCGTTAAGGAGCCCCTGTCGTAGAAAATCTGATGCCGGCGACGGCGGCGTTTTCGATGAACGAAGGATCCTGATGGAAGCAAAGAAGAAAAAAAACATGGCTGATCCCTCCGTCATAGGAATCGGTATAACACGAAAGTGAAACGTGTCTTCACAGAAGTAGTGCTTATTGTGTAATGATATATGAGAGCTTGTACAACGTCTATTCGTGTTTGGCAGCTATAGCACCGTTTGACGTGGATGCGCCCATGTTGACAGCATGTCTCTATCGCGACGACTAACGCCCATGATCACGATTAAACCGTTGTGGTAGCTGACGGTGTGAACATATATTTGGACACAGCGAATCGTGAATCCCGCGTAAGGATGATATCAACAAGCTCATAATCAACACTGGTACCCGGTATGCACTTCTTCAAAGCGTCGTCAATTAAGGAGAGAAACGGCACGGTGTGCGCTTTCTAGTAATGGGTAGCCGACGCCTGTGCTCATGCATACATAACACACACTGCGCTTTAGCAACACGGGAGGTAGAGGTTCGCAGCCTGAGCCGCAAACGCGTGCGTCCCGCTGGCCTCTGTCTCGCAGGCGCTGCTCTCGCTCCACCAAGGCACGACATTCGCCCGTCGAAATCGCGTCCTTTCTGCAACGCATACTGCAGCAGTTTTGTTAGTCGGTGCTCTCGCAATTGAAGCAGTCGGTGGCGGAGAAATCCCGTTGGTGCACGTGGAAGCTGCACTACTCCGATGAGCCGACGCACGCTAACACGAAGCCAAAGGCAAAGAACGTAACTGCGTCAAGGGTGCCTCGCCGACGCCAGCGCGGCCACTCTACCTCTCTGGTATCGAGCCGCTTTAACCATGACCTCAGATATCGCGTGCAATCTCGGAGTAAGCGCTAGTAAGTGTCGATCGCGAAGCATTACTTCTTTTCACCTCTCACAGACGGCGGCACTGCATCGCTCCGCCCGCCGCGAAAGAGAATGTGTGAAAGATATAAGGCGCGTTCGCGCCGTGCCTAGCATCTCCCGAGATGGCTTAGTGGGTAGGGCGTCGGGCGCTTGCTGTCGCGGCCGCAACGTTGTGGGTTCGATTCCCAGCGGGGTATAGTTTTCTTGGTTTCTTTCTTTCTCACCCGTTGGTGTCCCTTTTATCAACGTCATATCCGTGACGGATGTACTTGGTGGACCCCGGCATAAAACACTTTCGTGTTAAAATCACGGTTCAAGCTGGAATCAAACACAGGCATTCTGCACGGCAGTAAAGTATTCTACCACAGAGCCACGCCAGCGCTTCAAACCTCTTCTGAAAAAGAACCTACACAAGCGTCGAGTCGGGACACTATGGTTGCAGTGTAGGCTATCCGCTTACGTAAAAGTGCAATAAACATTATACATGTGCGCCACTGACTCCGCAAGGGTTAGTAGAGCGGTGCTCAAATACCCCGATGACGACTACTTATGTTACGCACACCATCGCACCGCATAGCGTGCGCTTCGTTGCGATAAAACTGACATCTGTGCTGTGACTGAGTGCCGCCGTTACGACGGACCATAAGCGGCAGTTAACACTTCAGGGTAGTAGTATCTGGGGTTCAGTGTCCCAAAACCACGATATGATTATGAGAGACGCCGGAGTGGAGGGCTCCGGAAATTTCGACCACCTGAGGTTCTTTAACGTGCACCTAAATCTGGGTACACAGGCCTCAAACATTTTCGCCTCCTCCGAAAATGCAGCCGCTGCGGCCGGGATTCGATTCCGCGACCTGCACACTTCAGGGTAAGCGATGTGCCTCGGAAGCTTTCAATATGAGAACAACTACTCAATTTACACGAATACGTCGATGCACCTCGTAACGCTTGGGTGAAAGCAAAAATTCCGGCATAGGCTGCTACTCGCTCACGGCTTCGCATGAAATCGATCCCACAATGCGTAGGATCTGCCTGAATTTTTCTCCTTTAAACACCTTTTTCGCTTTTTTTTCGTTTTTTGAAAGCCCAGGAAGTGTACGCGAATATCAACTCTGCGCACAAGTTACCTCCCAAAACGGATATTATAACAGCCCCTCACTGGAACAGCCTTTGAATGCGCATCACCCCTTTTATCTGGTATTACTGACCCCTTGCGTATTTCATATCTATTAGCGACGTGTTGTTCACTCTATGTCCGTCAGAACCTTTATGTAACACCCCTGTTTAGAGAGTTTTTTTAATGTAATACAATTAAAATGTGTGCCGAAATTCTTTCTTCATCGTATTTCTTCTAGTCGCTTCTTTACGCATCTAAGACTGCGAAGTGCGTCTTGCCGATACCCCCTGTTACGCAGACGGTTGACTTAAAACATGAAGCACCTTTCCCGTTTCGTTTTTTCCTCGAGGTGAAGTAGATTGCAGTTTCACGTTGCTCCCAACGGATAACACCGATAGTCATTTCAATAGCAGGTGAGGGATCAGCCACCGTATGTCATGCTCATAGATGCGTCTTATTTACAACAAGCTTTAAGCAGTGCAAAGTGTTTCTTAGCGCGCGTGAGCAACTCGGTTAATCACAGCAGACAAAGCCAGTAGTGATAAAGTGGGCGCTACAACGCCTCCTCATGATCTCCTTATGATGTGTCATATGCCACCTACCTTATTATTGTCTTTGGTGGGTTGTATGTCAAGCGCGCTTTTTTTTCCTTAAACCCTTGTGCACCTTTTTGCCCTTGCTTCGCCTCTCTCTCTCTCTCTCTCTCTCTCTCTCTCTCTCTCTCTGTGCGCGCGCGACTTCTTGCATGTCTGTCTTGGGTTTGGACACTGACAATTTCGGGCATTACTAAGTGCTCGAACAATTAACATCGGCGAATAAATAACTGCTTGGCAAGAGAATCACCGGCTGTGATATATATAGCTGCTATGCCACATTCATATATATATATATATATATATATATATATATATATATCTATATATATATATATATATATATATATATATATAGAACGACATGCAGCGCCCACGCGAAGAACTGGAGAGCAACATTGAAGATATCTTGGTGGCATATGATCGCAAGTGGGAGGCGTTAGTGGAACAGAAGACCGTTCAACTGGCAAAGGGACTTGGGCCTTCATTTGGTGCCGTATGCTGCGTTGCCTGAATACTGAGAGAGAGGGAGGTGGTCAACGACGAATACATACGATACGAATGTTAAAGGGCCCCACACCAGGTTTGAAAATTTTGAGCTAACCAGCGCAATGCATACAGTGGGCGTTCACGATCACGTCTGCCAAAATTTGCAACGCTACGCGCCGCGGAAATGGGTCAAATTTCAAGGTGAACGCTGCTTGCCCTTCCTCTCGCGGGCGCGCACTTTAGAGAATGAGGGGATGACGTACATGAGAAAATGACCATACGTAGATGGTAGTGCTGTGACGTCGCTCCTCGACGTAGACGACTGTGCTCTGACGTCGCCAACAGTAGCACGTGATACTGCGATAATTATTTGACACAACATGTGTAGTTTGTGCAATTTGTTGCTTGAATAAATTAATAAAACTTGAGAGAAATATAGAGACACACAAAGGGAATGTGTGCGTCCTTTTCATTTTTTTTTTTTCGTGAATTGCAGCGGGATGCGGGGCTAATGTGCCTCCCATTCCCATGCGTTCGTGTCCCCGCGGTTAGCGCATCGAGCAGACGCCAGCCCTGGAAACGAAAGTAATGTTCTGGCGCGTTCGAGCACTCATTATGCTCATTTATTCTACCGCGTCCAAGTAAACGTTAATGCTGCACTGGCTCATGATACCGCCACTCTCGTGCCCGTACAAATGTCTCAACTTTCATGCCCGTCCCGCTGAAACAGGCAATACACCACAGAGAACGCCGACAAAACGCCCACGGCCGCTACATGAAAAAAAGGTAGCGACCGTGCAACGCCGCTCGCGTGCTCGGGCTGGCTCGGGCACGTCATGCGCACGTGACCATGCATGCGCATGACGTGTTTATGCGTATGTGTCAAGTGAAGAGGGCAGGGAAGGGATTTGGCTTGCGAAGGCTACACGGGGCGAGTGACAAGGGTTTGAAACTCGCGTCCTCGCGTCATGGTTTCGCGCCGCTACAAATTATTGTTTTTCTCAGCTCGTAGTGAACCGATTTGAAAAATTCTTGTGGCATACTGCTCTTCATTCGGCACACAACAACTTCCAGCGTCTAACTAAAATTTGCTATGTGGCCTGGTGAGGGGCCCTTTAAATACGTGAGACTGGGGCCCGTATTCACAAACGCTCCTCGACTCGACCCTCCACCTCGACTCCGTGGAGTTGAGGAAAATGCTTCTCCTCAACTCGAGGGGCGAGGGACATTCAAGGATGTCCCTCAACGTTTTCTCTGACAAGGAGCCCTTCACGAAGGCGTCCTCCACCTCAACGCACTTGAGGGACGCACGGAGATGAGAATATGCAAATTATGCTGTCTAAAGCATGCCTTGAGCCTCAAAACAAGAATGTTTCTTTTTATTTTCCATTCTAAACAATTGCTGTACGGTTTTTTTGAGTCGGTGATACAGTGGAGATGTTATCGTGTGTTGTGGCGACTGAGCTACTGACGTTGTTGTGTCTGGCAACATAACAGCCTAGTATGCGATCGAGCGGTAGCAGGTTACGATATTACTTCTTTACACGCATCGAAGATCCCAGCACGTGTACGTGCCGCCTGCATATTATTCTGTAGGCAATGGGATCAGTAATTGCTCGCCCGAGACGACCATTTGGAAAGGGACACACGCAGTGTGTTCTTATTTTAGTTCTCGCACAGAAATATTCCGCTGTCAGGTGGCAAACAAGTATAAAATGGTGTAAAACAGAAGACCACAACAACTGAATCTTACCTTGACCTGCTCAACTTATATTTCACGGCATAGATTCCATCGCACTGAAAATCTGACGCAACGATTGCTTCGCAGACGAACGAAATGTGGCAGACGACCAAATGTTGCAGACGACCGCATTCTCTGCGAGCGCCGTCTGTTTTTAAATGAGTCGTTCGCACCTGTAGTTCATTTTGGTTAGTTTTAACAGCAACAAAAAAGAAAAGTCTTAATTTACACAACGTAGTTATTATAATACAAAAGTTTATTTTAACTAGCAACTTCCTTGGGTGCTCGATGCTGTGCAAGGGCCCTTGTGTATGGCAGACGACACAACAGTCGGCTCGTTGGTGCGCACTGCACGCGCGGTTGTCCGCGGTTGTCCGTGCTCGACTTGAGCGGGAGAGATGTCAGGAGACTTGCTACGGTGCTCTTCGTAAAGCGAAACCTTGAGAGAAACTCCGTGTCCCTGTACTCATCTAAAAGGTTAAGCGATCCCTTAACCAGTGCCTAGGCACACAATTCGTGGCATCTGACTCTCTTGCAAGTTCGTCGGAAACATCATGAACATGAAAAGCGAATTCCAAAAAGCAGTCAAGTGACGGTACGTCTGCTATGTTTGCCTGCAAACTGTTCTGAGGAGCGCTGAAGGGAGCTTCTGACCTACCTCGACATTCTCGAGGAGCACACTGAGGATTCTCTCTATTCGAGGAGTGTTTCGAGTCGAGAGTGATTTTTGCAACGCGGGACAGTCCTCAAGGATCCCTTGAAGTCCAGTTTCGAGTCGAGGAGCGTTTGTGAATACGGGCCTGGGTCTTCAGAGGTGCAGGACATGCGTGAGGGGATGTGTCGGCATTCCGCTTGGAGCTGTGCATGTTAGATGACTCCGGCACGAACTCGTGACGTAGACGTTGAAGCGAGCGAAAAAGAAGGATGGGAGGAGAGAAAATGGACTCTTCGCGCATTGCCTTCTCGTGCCAACTGAATACACCAAATGCAAGCAGCAAGCACGAGACTGTAGATACCAGCGGCTCTTGCCTGGCGCTGACTTCACACAGCTATTCTGCTCATCGGCTGTTATTTCCCATTTCCGCGTATGAAACCTCTATGTCGATCTTTTCCGCGGGAGAGCATATCGACGCAGATAAAGGAGCTCTCTTAACGTTATAGGTGCGAAAAAAACTTCATTCGCTATTGCAGCTGCATGTTTGTCGCCTTTCTTGCTCAGCGTCTATAGTGCTCTTGAATAGCAACGAATGTTTGCCTTTCGTCTGCGATACGATTCGTCGTACCTCGGTATAAAGCACCGCCACGGTGGTCCAGTAACCGGTTATGGCGCTCGTTTGCTGGCCCGAAAGTCGCGGTATCGAATCCCGGCCGCGTTTTCGATGGAGGCGAAAATTTTTGAGGCCCGTATACTTAGATTTAGGTGCACGTTGAAGAACCCCAGTTGGTCGAAATTTCCGGAGCACACCACTACGACGTCCCTCATAATCATATTGTGGTTTTGGGACGTTAACCCCCAGATATTATTATTACCTCGGTATAAAGCGGCGTTAAAGAAATATTATTACCGTAGTTACCAATAAACGATATTGATTTGCTGGCCATATAATGTTCGTCTGAGTAGATGTAGTTCTCTCAAACTTCCTGGGCACTTAAAAATATGTTCGAAAAAAAAGCAAGAACAATGTATATATCGGATCGTTTAGAAGTAAAAGAACTTCAAAATGTATTCGAAATAAAAACAGACATACACACATCCACATTCAGCAAATCATTAGAGCAAAGTAATATTACGCATATAGTGAACACCAAACTAAGAGATCACTGAGCACGAGAGAAATAGGCAGAAATGCAAGCTTTCGTGGTTATAAAATCCGATTGCTCGATACGATAGCATTCGTCTTCAGGGCAAAATATGATAGCCACGCTTGCCGGTATATTCCGTTCAAATACCCACTCAAACAGGTTGAGTTTCTCGTTCCCTTCCCGAAAGGGAATACTCATGTTGCTTCAATGTATTTCAGCCTGATGAAGAAGCCGACGGCCATGACTTCTGATGGGCGTCAGCACATGAGGCTCCGTCGTTGTACGTGTACATCCTCTCTAGCCGGAGTCCAGGTAGCAATCTCGTCTTGTTTACGCAATAAATTCGGGGAAACCTTGGGAAAAGTACGACGCAACAGTTGTTTATGCAACCGCCGATCGTAGGAAATCTGAAGACAGCGACTGTGCGACTTCACGAAGAAAAGCCATTATCCCGATATCAACTTGCTTGGAAGAGTAGAAGTCTGCTACCACCAGGAAAGAAAAATACAGAGGCAAAGGGAAAGCGGACAGGCAACAATGTTAATCACATGGTTTTCCAGTTTCTACCCTCAAAATATCAGTTCAATGAAAGAACACGGACACAAAAAGGGAGCCGTCAAGAAGAATAAATAGAGAGACAGAAAGGACCACCGAGGTCAGCAGGCTTCTAAGAAACCGACCATCATTAAATCAGTGCAACAGGGTTGCATCAATGCGGGCGCTGAGTGTAATGCTTGCGCGTGGAGTTTTGTTCGTTGTAAATGTCGACTCGAAAGCATCCTGCACAATGACAAAACATCCAAAGTATTTCGCTATAAGTTGGCGTTGGGACACTCCATGTCGAGCCTTGGAGCAAGTCTCCGATAAATGGCCAGCCCCAACTGCCCCTCTTGTACCGGTAGCGCTCCTTGCGGTCTTCGTATCAACTTTCCGTTCTTTAAACGTTCTCTTTAGTAATCGCCTTCGGACTAAAACCGTTATTAGGCATGCGGTT
The DNA here is from genome assembly GCF_013339695.2 of Rhipicephalus sanguineus. Taxonomy (NCBI): domain Eukaryota; kingdom Metazoa; phylum Arthropoda; class Arachnida; order Ixodida; family Ixodidae; genus Rhipicephalus; species Rhipicephalus sanguineus. The sequence continues at coordinate 28,405 of NW_023614500.1, forward strand.
ACGCGTATGGAAGGAATGTATAACAACAACTGAGAGAAACCAAACGTAGCCGGCGGTATTCACATGAATTGTACGACAATGTTGCTGCAACTTAAAGCAGTATCACGTGAGAAACGGAGCCAAGAACGTTTGCTAGAGCAATCAACAATTAATTTTGACTGGCAGTTAACTTCATGGTTTCTAAGAGGTGATTACGTTCAAACGACGTTCGAGTAATCTAAGTGTCTAGACGCACTTGAAGTTGACAAGAGGCAGAATTGTTTAGTGACGGCTACTTCTAGCTGAAATGTACGATAGCTTGACGAATGCTCCGAGGCGAAAAATCTCGTCGTGGATTTAGCGAACCGAGCTGGCCATCGCGCCGAACGTTTGTGTGCGCATCGTGATGATACTTAAGTTTACTGCTGTTGTCGCCATTTGACCAGATGTACTTCAATCCTACGTCAGGGATCCCCTTCCTGATTACATGGTTACAAACTACTATACATCCCCTATACTTTCCTTGGCATTATTGTCTGTTAATTCTCATTAATATTGTGTATAACAAAGAAAACGAGCCCTTGAAATTAACACTTCCTTCCTTCATTCATAGCGAGGGTCTCGTTCTGGCAGACTTGATGCTTTCAGGTACACTCTTAAAAAAAAAGAGAGTCAAAAGGGAGTCACGTCTGCTTGACTCTCTTTGTGGCAGCCGATGACCACCTTTTTTTCTAAGGGGAGTCACAATGCTCTGGTCGACGCTCCTGAATGAAATAGATGACTCCCTTGCTCCAAGGGAGTCAGTGATGGTTCTGCATATACAGGGTGGTTTTTTTTTTTTAAAGAAAGCTTCACTGGCTGCGACCAAGACACAGTTCGCTGCTTTGGCTTGTGGTATACCGAAAACTTTTGGTTGAGAATATATAACATGGATTCGTAAAATGTGGAATTACGCACGTATTGTGTTATGGCTTCAGTTACGATATTGCTGAAACGGCGCTTCGAAAACGTCTGCCCCCAAGCGAAACATTCAGTTATGACAACGTTTAACAATGGCAGCGCTGACAAATTTGCGAATCTTCGCACGTTTGCAAGCGAGGTTTGTAGATTCCTACGACAGCATGTATGGCAGAAAACATACATTTATTAGTGAAATGGACATGCATGGTGTTGAACGCACTGGCGATCGGGAACACATCTAACTCGACGGCCGTAAAAACATGTGCCGCAAAGCTGGCATGATAACCGCGCAGACCGGTTATCAAGGCGACGCTTTACCGCGTCTCCTAAAGAGCGACAATACTACCAGAATTATAGCTCGCGTGGTCATCATTTCTGCCCGCCACAGCTAAACTATATCTTCACGATAATCCGCGCGGGCCACCAAATCGCTCAGCAAACGTATAGCACAGCTAGGCACGCACACACGGCCTCACCGCACTCTCCCTAGCCCCTAGAGCAGGGGATGCACGTTCACCTGCGCCCCCTCCCACCGTACAGCCCTTACAGACACACACAGGGCACGCTTCGCCTCCTCCACCCTGATATTATTCAATAGAGCTTTAACTATGCATGGATGTGTGTTCTATAGCACCAAAACAAAACCGAAACCATTTAGGCGTTCGTGGAGGCTACTTTAATCCAAAGCCGAAGCCATCAATACGAGACAGCCATTTTGGCGTCGTTAGACAGCATTGTTCGTGACACGTTCGTGATCCGTCTCGTTGTGGTCGTTCTTTAGTCCGCCAGAATAATCTGTGTCGTCAGGCGTGATTGCAAGTGATTGTTTTCGTGACTTTCTTCGTGCTATGCATTCGGGGCGTAGCATCGTATCGTCGGCTCGCTCTTGCCGTGTCTGGCTGATCGTTTTGCGTGACTTTCCTTCCGTGCTATGCATTCGTGGCGTAGTATCGTGTCGTCGGCTCACGCTTGCCGTGACTGGCTGAAGCAGTGTCACTCAGTGTTTGGGAAAAGCAGCCTCCGGACGGAGAAGTCCCTGCAGTAAGCTTCGTTTCGTCGTGAACTTGCCTGAGCAAGATGGCAGCGCATGACGGATCCCACTGGCACCGACAGACGAAGCCTGTGGACGACGCTCCTACGGTCGTTATAGATTTCAGGTGAGTTCTGCCGGCTTCTGCCTACAACTCTTTTATTCGCTTCACACGTAGCTTTGCCACTTGTCTTTCTGATGTTCCAGTTGCACGGATTTTGCTATCGTGTTTCAATGGCTTGGCAACGACGAAAACCGCACTGGACTATCCAGTAGCGGGTAAAACGGAGTGGTGCGCGCCAATATCGTGTTTCCTTATTCCACACATGCCAGAAAAACATGAAATTGCGAGTTGAAATCTCGGTTGCAAGTCGAGTGTGGTGACACGTAGAGCAACGTTGCACCGATATATATTTGAAGGGTAAGTAAGATCAGCTGATCAAAATCAATCTAATGCACCCGGCCCGAACATGCCTGATATCCAGATCATGATTTTGGCTCGTGAAACTCTAGAATTTAGTGTTTCTTTCCTTTGCTACCCAGACGTTGAAACACGTTTAATACGTATTTATTCGCTGCATATTCGAACTTCTCGCCGTGTTTGCTTGTTTGTTTGTGTGTGTGTGTGTGTGTGTGTGTGTGTGTGTGTGCGCGCGTGCGTGCGCGCGCGTCCGTGCGTGCGTGCGTAACTGCTATAAAACTTTGATGCAATAGCTTTTGTAGCACGGTTTCATTTAATTGAAACAGTGGTGACTTGATCTTATGATGCTAAAAATTATCATGCAACAAAGGTAAATGTGAGTTCACTTCAAAGTTGTAGTTTTTTTTTTTTGTCCACAAACTGCATACGAGCATAACCTCATCCTCCTGTGATACTTGCTTTGTCTAATGTGGTGTGGTGCTAGTACCTAATAGTAAACACAACACCGGCTAGTAATAATGGCAGTAAACATACTGCTCAAACGCTGTGTTTCGTGGATATTGGATGCCTTTGTTATACCAGCCGTGGTTCAGTTCGTTATTATTTTCAACACAAAGATACAGTCTACAGTGATGTTGTGGGCAGTGGACAAAAATCCTTTAAAATGGACTTGGAAGCGTTACGCTGGGAAGCCCAAGGACGCGGGTTCTATTCCTGACCCAGGCAGCTGCATTTAGAAGGGGGCGAGATACAGAAACTGCCATGCCCTCTGATTTGTGCACGTTGAAGAACTCCAGGTAGTTGAAATTAATCCGTGATCTCCCACTATGTAGCACCGCTTAGTCGCATTGTGCTTTTCGCTCATAAATCTCTAGCAATTATTGCTTTGTCATTATACCTCTAAACACTCGCTGTATCCTATTTGAATTCTATTCGCCATAGTCTGCAATGAATATTTAGCACTTTTTACTGCAGGGTACCTCATTTGACATTTTTTTACAATGCACCTTAATTGTCCCAATTTCGTGCCATAATCAGCTGTTGTTTTTAATATGTATATAAGTCACTTCAGCACTGTTCCTTTTTGTTTGACCGCTTCTCATCACCTCAGTTGTTTGAGGTTTGAGGTGATGTTTGTGCTGCACAGTTTGCCCGAGTGTGCTCCCAACCCTCTATACTGGTCAACGCTGGCTGGTGGGTTGTCCTTCCAGACAAACGGAAAAACGAGACCTTTGCCTGTTGATATAGATCTGAAGAAAAAATGGCACATTAGGCCTTTAGAATAGCTGCACCTTCGTGCAGCTCTTCTGAAGCCAGGTACTAGAAGGGCACGCTCACAATGATGCGACAGAAAGAAGGCAGTGAAGGCAAGCCTAGTCTTGTCGTACATTCGCCATATTTCGTGTAGCTGTATACACATTTTGCCGTTTTCTTCGTTAAACTAATAATAACATTTGGCGTTTAACATCCCAAAACCACGATATGATTGAGAGACGCCGTAGTAGAGGGCTCTGGAAATTTCGACTACCTGGGGTTCTTTAACGTGCAGCTAAATCTAAGTGCACGGGCCTCAAACATTTTCGCCTCCAACGAAAATGCAGCCGCCGAGGCCGGGACTCGATCCCGCGACCTACAGGTCTTCGTTAAAATACTGCTAGTCTAGTGGTTATGGTGCTCTACTGCTGACCCGCAGGTTGCGGGATCGAATCCTGGCCACCGCGGCCGCATTTTCGATGGAGGCGAAAATGGTTTAGATCCGTGTGCTTAGATTTAGGTGCGCGTTAAAGAACTCCAGGTGGTCGAAACTTCCGAAGCCCTCCACTACGGCGTCTCTCATAATCTTATCGTGGTTTTGGGACGTCAAACCCCAACAATTATTATTATTATTAAAATACTGCTGCCATGCTATACAGGGTGATTTTTTTTCAGACAGTACATATCTTTTATAAAAAAACTCTATGACAGTCACGCTCCAGTAGTACTCTAGTTCGAGGCGGAAATATTCTGCCGCAACAAAAAATGCGTTGACGGGACTAATTAACAAAAACCCGTTAACTAATTTTTATTTATTGACTTGAGGGCAGTTGTTTATATTAGAAATTTGTAGTGCGTGCCGCTTTATGGTATACCCATTTTTCAGAAATCATGAGTTTTACGTAACTCGAGATATTTATTGTGAAATTTTAAGGGCTAAATCAAAACTGATCGTGTCCGGCACACAGAAAACGCGGTTTTTCTGTTACGTCAGACCGGAGCTGCCCGCGACAAGGGAGTGACGAAATTTGAATGAAGGCGCGTCGTGGTCGTACCTTTTCGTGAAAACTGGCAAGTCATCTAACTTGTGTCAGCGGATCGCCTTACCTTTGCATGTGGCGTTTGGTGCTCATTTGTTTCTTTCGAGATGCGCGCATCCGAAACGGCAGTAATATCAACCTTTTCTTTCTATGTTTACAGATAAGTACCACACATCGCACCCAAATAATAAGCTGTTTACTTGTGTATTTCTGAATGCTTGCAGATTTTCCTGATCACATTCTGCTTCGGCCCACCTTCATTAAACTATCATCACCTTCTTTTCACGTGTAGCTCCGAGCTTACGTAACAGAGAAGCGACGTTTCCTGCACGTCAGGCGCTATCAGTTTCGATTTCGTCCTTGAAATTCAAGGATGAATATCACGAATTACGTGTAACTTTCACGATTAAAAAAATGTGTATGCCATAAATTGGCACGCGATACAACTTTCTAATATAAACAACTACCTCCAGGTCAGGAATTAAAAGTTAATTAATGAGTTTTTGTTAATTAATCTCTTCATTGCCATTTTAGTTGCAGCAAACTATTTCCTTCTTGACATAGAGTGTGTGCGCGAAAACATCTTGAGCGTGACTATTATACAATTTTGATAAGAAATATGCGTTCTCTAAAAAAACATCCTTCTAATTGTACGGAGGTCATGCAGCGGAAACAGTTGCAGCTGGCTAAGGGAGTAACAGACCCTCAAAGTACAGCAAAGTTAATGAGTATCCCTGGTTTTGTTCATTGCCATGACACTTCATGGAATCTGGTGTGTGAGCGCTTCCCTTGTCAGATTAAAAGGTGATCGATCTGTCTGTCATCATGTGTTTATTTTTGTGCACTTGACTATTTCAGGTTGCTTCAAGACTGCACATTGAAGCTCTACAGCTGCATTTGACCAGGAAGCCTCCTTGGAAACTTCGTGTCTCGAGGTAGTCAAGACGTGTCCAAGAATTCGGAATAGCCACGCTTAAGGTCTGGCCGTGAGTGGTCTCGAATCAGTGCAACCTGCTGTCCTTTTCGCCAGAATGCCACCTGACCCTGACATGGTCTGGGAACACGACACTGCCAAGCTCATGCACGCAAGCTGTGTCACCTATTGGGGTCCTGTATCTCAGATGACTACATGAGAATCCTGTACTACATGAGAGCTACACATGTTGCATGTTTTGCGCTGTTGGCTGGCCATTGATTCCTATTCATAAAAACTGACTGCTGGCTATGCTAATGTTTATGCCAGGTCTAGTATATTGCCGCATTTGACAGTAATGAACGATGTTAGCGAAACTATTGCTTTTCATATCTCACTCATTCTGACAGTAATGTGTCTCGCTGTATTTCTGGACGGTGTTTCTGTATTTCAGTTCTGTACAGAACTCTCCATACCACCGCTAAATATATATATTTATATATATCATACCTTATATATATAAGGTACTTGACACACGACGTACGTTTTAGCATTAGCATAGTGCTAAAACGTACGTCGTGTATCAAATGCCTTCCTACAGTATCAGGACCTTCGTGATCTTTCTGTAGCTCTTATATTTAAGGGTCATTCCATGCCAAGTGTCCCAGACGTGGCGCTCGCACATCGCAGCTTTTGCTGATAAAATTTGTGCCTTTTTCCTGTGCCACATAGAGTATTGTGGCAAAACATTCTTGCTCGAAAAAATTTTTGACGGTCCTGGCACCCCCTCGAATTTCACTTCTATTTATTAAACTGTACCTAATAGAAAAATGTGTATAAAATCTACTTTTGTGTGTTGAGCTTCTAAACTGCGCTTGCGCTATCGCAGAGGTTCTGTTTAGTTGTCCCATTCATTATTTCCGAATTTTTGTGTTTCACTACCAGCTACGTAGCTTCAAAAACTACAAAAATCTTCAAAGTTCGTGAATTTTTCTTGAGCTATCTGGAACTCACCCTAACCAATATTAATAATAGCCTGATTTCCAGGAAAGTGTATTTTAGTACAGAAATGTTTAGGGGTAAAATAGACTTCAGATCTTTCCGAAAAAAAATTGTGAAATTAGAGAAAATGTACGATTTGTTGCATGTTTGACCATATTTTTCATACTGATGCGGTCAAAGTAAAAATCCTCGTCATGCGGCGTTTGATAAAAGACTTCATCGTTAAGTAATGAAAAAAGTCTTATCAAATCATTTTTTTCTTTTAAGGAAGAAAATAATTTTTGAATTTGGCCCTCCGAACGCGCAGTGCATTTCATTTTGTTGCCACTTCGCCGCAAAGCACGTGGTAGCCCTTGCAGCTGACACTCGTCACAGGCAACGGCCAGATGCGAGATGTATGTCAGTGGCTCGTGAGTGGTCGAAAGTCTTGTCACGTTGATGTCAGGGCGACGAGTAATGAATTCGCGTTACAATGTGAGCTTGCTTGGCGGGCTCAATGGGAAGTATGGACGCCCGAGAGCAGCCTATGGCGTCGTTGGCACATTGTGCTAGAGGCCGTCTGTACAACATGTATACCCTGAGAAAGAAGTGTGTACAGTGTGCATTATTTCTTTCAGTATGTGTATGCTAGTTGTGCAGACGTCCCTCTAGGACATTGTGCCAACGACTCCACATGCTGCTCTCGGGCGTCCATATTTCCCATTGGGCCCGCCTAGCAAATGCTCATTGTAACGCAAATTCATTACTCGTCGCCCTGACAGCGCGACAAGACTTTCGACCACTCACGAGCCGCTGACATACATCTCGCATCTGGCCGCTGCCTGTGACGAGTGTCAGCTGTAAGGGCGACCACGTGCTTTGCGGCGAAGTGGCAGCAAAATGAAATGCACTGCGCGATCGGAGGGCCAAATTCAAAAATTATTTTCTTCCTTAAAACAAAAAAAATGATTTGATTAGACTTTCTTCGTTACTTAACGATGAAGTCTTCTATCAAACGCCACATGACGAGGATTTTTACTTTGACCGCATCAGTATGAAAAATACGGTCAAATATGTGACAAATCGTACATTTTCTCAAATATCACAATTTTTTCGGAAAGATTTGAAGTCTATTTTACCCCTAAACATTTCTGTACTAAAATACACTTTCCTGGAAATCAGGCTATGATTAATATTGCTGAGGGTGAGTTGCAAATAGCTCAAGAAAAATTCACGAACATTGAAGATTTTTGTAGTTTTTGAAGCTACGTAGCTGGTAGTGAAACACAAAAAAAATCGGAAATAATGAACGGGACAACTAAACAGAACCTCTGTGATAGCGCAAGCGCGGTTTCGTAGCTCAACACACAAAAATAGATTTTATACACATTTTTCTATTAGGTACAGTTTAATAAATAGAAGCGAATTTCGAGGGGGTGCCATGATTGTCAAAATATTTTTCGACCAAAAGTGTTTTGCCACAATACTCCATGTGGCACAGGAAAAAGGCACAAATTTTATCAGCAAAATCTGTGATGTGCGAGCGCCACGTCTGGGACACTTGGCATGGAATGACACACACACACACACACACACACACACACACACACACACACACACACACACACACACACACACACACACACACACACACACACACACACACACACACACACACACACACACACACACACACACACACACACACACACACACACACACACACACACACACATATATATATATATATTGAGAGAGCGTAGGCATCGGCAAGTTGGTAATTCATGTTTGACTTTTTGAGCGCGCAAAAGAACAGGGACGAAAAACGACGCAGACACAGCGCTGACTTCCAACATATGCTTTATTTTCTACAGTGGTAGATATATATATATAGACAACAAAAAGCAACGCACGCAGGCGCATTGTACAGGAAGGCTTCATGTAAACCTGTGGGCCTTGCTTAGAAAGTCTAGTTCTTTTTGGATAGGTCAATTGAAGGTGCACTAATGCACATGTCTCCCAAACTTGCAATCTTCGCCGCTTCAATTATCTCACGTGTTGTTTGTGCCTGGCTCCTTCCTGTCGCAGTGCACTGCGAATACATGGGATCGCACCCACACTTCCTGCAGTGGAAAGCCAAATGTCCCACACCTCCAGTTCGCACGTTATTTGCGTGCTCACGCAGCCTGTCATTGGCACACCGTCCCGTCTGCCCTATGTATTTCTTGCCACAGGACAGCAGTAACTCATAAACGATGTTGTTCTCACATTTAACAAAGCTTTCTTTGTGCTTTTTTTGGCACCTGGGTTTTTCAGAACCACTGTAGGAGGCCTTGCACAGATTATAAAGCTTGTTTGGTGCTGAAAGGGACGACTCTTACGTTGGCGTTGTTTCCTAGTCTTTTTCAGCCTATGTGAGACATCGTGAAGGTACGGTATGACGGCGCATTTCTGCTTGACAGGCTCCGTTTCTGGTGAAGCCTGCTCCTCACCCTCGCGAGCATGTTTGACAGTCTTGAGAAGGCCCTCCGCCACAGATGTGACGACATACTGAGGAAACCCCGCCTTTTTCAGGCAGTCAGCTTGCGCCTGGAAACTACACGAACACTTGTGAGGACATGAGCGGCGAAGCGCATTCATTAGGGTTAATTTTGCAATACCCCTTTTAACTAGCTTGGAGTGGCCCGAAGAAAACGGCAGAAGCGGCTTATTGGCCCTAGGCTCGTACGACCAGCAGACCTGGTCTCGCTCGAAGAACATTCGTAAGTCAAGAAAACGCAAGGCGTTGTTTTGCGGCATTTCATGCGTGACTGCGAGCGGTTGCAGGAAACGCGTGAACAGATCAAGTACGTTTGAAGAATAATTGCCAAATTCGCCTGGACTTGATTCTAGAAAGACAACGTAGTCGTCTACATATCTAAACACCTTCTTTACATTTGTGCCTGTTAGCTCTGTTTCTAGTTTCTAGTAACAGGCACAAATGTAAAGAAGGTGTTTAGATATGTAGACGACTACGTTGTCTTTCTAGAATCAAGTCCAGGCGAATTTGGCAATTATTCTTCAAACGTACTTGATCTGTTCACGCGTTTCCTGCAACCGCTCGCAGTCACGCATGAAATGCCGCAAAACAACGCCTTGCGTTTTCTTGACTTACGAACGTTCTTCGAGCGAGACCAGGTCTGCTGGTCGTACGAGCCTAGGGCCAATAAGCCGCTTCTGCCGTTTCTTTCGGGCCACTCCAAGCTAGTTAAAAGGGGTATTGCAAAATTAACCCTAATGAATGCGCTTCGCCGCTCATGTCCTCACAAGTGTTCGTGTAGTTTCCAGGCGCAAGCTGACTGCCTGAAAAAGGCGGGGTTTCCTCAGTATGTCGTCACATCTGTGGCGGAGGGCCTTCTCAAGACTGTCAAACATGCTCGCGAGGGTGAGGAGCAGGCTTCACCAGAAACGGAGCCTGTCAAGCAGAAATGCGCCGTCATACCGTACCTTCACGATGTCTCACATAGGCTGAAAAAGATAGAAAACAACGCCAACGTAAGAGTCGTCCTTTCAGCACCAAACAAGCTTTATAATCTGTGCAAGGCCTCCTACAGTGGTTCTGAAAAACCCAGGTGCCAAAAAAAGCACAAAGAAAGCTTTGTTAAATGTGAGAACAACATCGTTTATGAGTTACTGCTGTCGTGTGGCAAGAAATACATAGGGCAGACGGGACGGTGTGCCAATGACAGGCTGCGTGAGCACGCAAATAACGTGCGAACTGGAGGTGTGGGACATTTGGCTTTCCACTGCAGGAAGTGTGGGTGCGATCACATGTATTCGCAGTGCACTGCGACAGGAAGGAGCCAGGCACAAACAACACGCGAGATAATTGAAGCGGCGAAGATTGCAAGTTTGGGAGACATGTGCACATAGGTCGGCAAACTCACTCATGAGTCGACTCACTCAGACTCATATCGAGACGTGAGTCTGAGTCTGAGTGAGTCCGGATGAGTAAAGTTTTTGTGAGTCTGAGTCCGAGTGAGTTCGGTTGGGAAAAATTTTGGTGAGTCTGAGTCCGAGTGAGTCTGGTTGAGGAAAATTTTGGTGAGTCTGAGTCCGAGTGAGCCCTAAGGCAAAATATATTGCATGAGTGAGCCTGAGTGAGCTCCAGATTTCTTGCCGACCTATGGTCCTGTCTACTCAACTTCAGCATTACTATCAGCCTTATGTCGGCTCACATTTATACTCCCGTGTAGTCCCGCATACGTCAACGCGCTACCGTTCATACGTCAGCTCTATATTTATTGATCAGAGGCGTGAGATGAGGAGGGAGAGGGGGAGGAGGTGCCTTGGCCTCCCCCCGCAAACTTCTTCATGGGAAGTTACTGATAAAAATATCTCGTGTGAGTCATCTCTTTCAATAAAACGGTCCTTATTGAACTACAAAGTCAGATAACTCGTATTTGAAGGTACGAGATCAAAAGGTGCTAAGTAGCGCACCGATTATGCGAAATATTGGCGTTAAAGAGCATTGACATTATGGTAGAAAAAGGCTAATTATAGGTTAGCGGACTCATGAGTCGACTCACTCAGACTCAGATCGAGCCGTGAGTCTGAGTGAGTTCGAGTGAATTATATTTTGGTGAGTGAGTCCGAGTGAGTCCGGTTGAGAAAAATTATAGTGAGTCTGAGTCCGAGTGAGTCCGGATGAGGAAAAGTTTGGTGAGTCTGAGTCCGAGTGAGCTCTAAGGGTAAGATATGTTTCGTGAGTGAGTCTGAGTGAGCTCCACATTTTTTGCCGACCTATGCATGTGCATTAGTGCACCTTCAATTGACCTATCCAAAAAGAACTAGACTTTCTAAGCAAGGCCCACAGGGTGACTAGACGATAGTGGTAGTCAGGAATGACCGCTTGATCTCTTAAAGAAGAAAAAAATCCGGTATCAGGTTGTTTGATTGCTTATCATGCATACTTATTTGTGGTTTTACATGAAGCCTTCCTGTACAATGCACCTGCGTGCGTTGCTTTTTGTTGTCTATATATTATATATATATATATATATATATATATATATATATATATATATATATATATATATATATATATATATATATATATATATGTACCACTGTAGAAAATAAAGCATATGTTGGAAGTCAGCGCTGTGTCCGCGTCGTTTTTCGTCCCTGTTCTTTTGCGCGCTCAAAAATGTCAAACACACACACACACACAGATATATATATATATATATATATAAATGCTTAACAATTGTGGTGACGTGGCTAAGGACTACGCATATTCGCAGGATGTTGTGCCTATAGTTTAGGTGCTTACTGATAAAACAGTAGGTTGTCATTACAATGTGAACATGTATGAAATGGCATGAAGTGTTTAAAACCGATTCAAAGAATAATTTTACGATTTGCAGAAATTTCAGTTTGTTTATAGGATGAAGGCATGCAGACGTGAAAGAGAAGACACAGACAAACCAAACGCTAGCGTTTGAGCTGTCCGCATCTCTTCTGTTTCCGTGTTGCATGGCTTACTTTCTTCTAGAATCAACATTTTTTGTTGTTTTACGCGAGCGGAAATTGTTCTGAGACTCATCTATATAAACTTCGAGTAGTATTTTATTTCCCCCAGAGGAATCGAGTGCAGCACCGTAAAGTTGCTACAAAAACTTATTGCGGCTGTCATGCATCCACCACAGTGTTCCTGTTTGAGTAAACCCGGTGGAAGTGCCTTGTTGAGTAACAAGAGGTAGCGGCACCAACTTTCGTCGATTGTCAGATAAAAACCCTAATGGTGTTCGCTCTGATTTGAAGTTCTTTTGAAATTCTTGATCAATCTCTATAAAATTTGTTTAGTTTATGTGTATTTGTACGCTGATTTTGAAAATGCAAATATTTTTCTACTATTATATGTCGTGTTAAGTATATCAAACATTTCATGTGCCATGTTAGGCCTGCACGAGTTACAAAGTAAGCATATCACAATAATATGAAATGGGAACTGTATGCAACATAACCAGAATGCATGTCCTAAACCCACTTAACAACAGTCATAGTATGCTGAACATTGACCAGTAAGTGTATGTCTAGCTCGTGATTCGGTCACGAGAGTTCAATATTACGTAACTTTTAACTCAAATGGGTTTAAAACGCGAGTTCGTATGTGGGCTAGTGGGTTCATGAACATTATGCCAGAACAGCGCAGTAAACTCCTTTAAAACTATTGCATACAGTTTTTATCCCCTAACTATAGCGATATGTCAATTTACTTTGTAACTCCAAGTTTGGAAAGGCTTGCTCATCAAGACACATGAAATTTTTATGTGTAAAAACTGCGTTTTCTTCCAGATAATTGCATATTTGAAATCGCCACATAAGTAAACCTAAACTCAGCAAGTTTCATCAATATCGACCAAGAAGAAAAATAAACGCATTGTTTGTTGCAGAGTGTCTCATTGAGTACCACGAAGTGGTCACACTGACTCTTGCCAGGGGAGTCATGTACACCACTGTCCTTAAGGACAACGGAGTCAAAGGAACGCTCCAGTGGGGGTCAGCGTTACCATGGCAAAGGGGTCACCCTGACTACCTAGAGGTACTAGCGGGAAATAAAAGGTAGTCACGTAGACTCCTGCGTTGGGAGTAACGTAGACTCTCTGCTTGTGAAGAAGGGAGTCGTTGGTCTGAAGAACGAAGGGAGTCGTTTGACACCCCAAATTGTGAAGAAGGGAGTCGTTGGTCTGAAGAACGAAGGGAGTCGTTTGACACCCTAAAAGGTCATCATATGTGTAGCGAGGCGATTACCACCCAAAGGTAGTCAGTACAGACACCCTTTTTTTTAAGAGTGTAGTATGCGAGGGATTATTGGTCAGCTGCCAGCTCGTAATAAGTTCACGTGCTACGTGACGCCAACAAGGCAGAAAAAGAGTGTTCCACACTCGCCGTCATGGCTACTGGCGGCGCTGACTGACGCTCCCACGTTTAAATGCACACATATACCCTATAAAGTGGACGGGGGGATGGCCGCCGCGGTAGCTCAGTTGGTAGAGCATCGGACGCGTTATTCGAAGGTCGCAGGTTCGGTCCCTGCCCGCGGCAAGCTATCTTTTCGCCCACTTTTCTTTCTTCACAATTACCTTACATTTATTACTAAAAAAAAAACATCCCCTATACTTTCCTTGGCATTATTGTCTGTTAATTCTCATTAATATTGTGTATACTTTTCTCTGAACCATAATCTTGGTGCCACGTTTTTGTTTGCGCTGTCATTTGTCCTTGCGCAAACAAGTGATCTTGATCAGATGACTTGTTTGCACCAATCTGAGCTCGTTGGTTCATCGTAAACTGGTTTGTAGCATAGCGCAGAAATAGACGAGGTCGAAAGATGAAGTAAGAAAGGTACACAAGCGCTTGTGTCCCTTTGTAACTTCATCTTTTGTCCTCGTCTGTTTCTCCGCTATGTTACAAGCCAGTTTCATCAGATGTTCTTCAGAGCTATACAGCATACCTTGCTGCGTATATTTATCGTTAAAGAGCTTGGAAACTTTGTATAGGTAATGATGAGTTGTGGTTCATTTTTACAGCAGTAAGTGTAGTTATCATTGCATTTCCTGTCACACTGATTGTTGAATACACAAGAGTTGAATATCAAGCTTACGAATTTCAAGGTTCTTGCTGTATGCATTCATTAATCTAGTGTCCGTCGAAACGGCTCTCCAACATTTAATATTCTAGCGGAGGCACCGATCGACGTGACAGCCAGTACCACGTCCAGAAGGAGAAACAAATAACATTTATTTCACGAATAAAATATCCTGAAAGCTGACCTAATTCCTGCTTACCCCAGAGTGAGCAATCCTTAGTCCAGAGTTTCTTGGACCTCTGCTACCAAGCGGTCTCGGTACACAACCTGTCATTGATAGCTAGGGTCCATCCACGACATCACGGCCTCCCATTCTGATGGTGTAGGGTGTAGGATGTAGGGCAATTTTTTCCACAGGGACATTTTCCGGTGGAATGGTGCAATGATGCGCATATTTCAATGCGGGAGTTTATATGAATGCTGCGTTGTGGATTATTGCGTGTGGTAGAGACCGAGGTGTCGAGGGTTCTTTGTAGATGCCACGGCATCGTTCCTCTTAAGGCATTTAGGGGGGGGGGGGGGGGGGTGAGTAGGTGCTTTCGTTTAAGCGAGAATTTTTCTACGATTGAATGGTAGTATGGAGCATGGCGGTCGCCTTGGAAGTGAAGCCTACGTCTCCTTTCCGTGCCCAAATGGCGTGGATAGACTGCAGAGCGTACATGCTGATCACAACGACCAAGCTGGTTCACAGGGATCCTTACAACGTGAACGTCTGGTGGTGATGAGGTTTTATGTCGTGCTATACCGTATGTCATGATTATGAAGCTTACAGAACGATTATAGCAAGAACTGTACCAGCGCTAAGGAAACGAAGTTTCCAGTTGTTGTTGTCCGGGTTGGGAAGAGGCCGACCAAAACACCGCCGTAACAACAAGTTCAGCAACAATTTTTAGTCAACGACTCGGTTTGGCTTTTTAAATCCATGTCACGCACGGTTGCAGGCTCCAGCTGCTTCAAGAGCGGAGCAATCGAGACGCTTTTGTTAATGTTGCCTACCATTTCTTTTTTACTTATATTTCGTTTTTATTTGTGCAGCCACTGCAACGCGTCTTTCGGGCTGATGAGCTTCTGATTGTACGCTAACGCGGGACTGACGAACCATGTAGACGTGCGCTTACGAGCCCATAGTGTGACGGCATGTAACTTGCATGGCTTAAGGTGCCGTATTACTCAAAGCATGCGCACTTAGTCGGACATATAGTCAAGTAAGTCATACTAACAATGCACAGCACAAAATTTAACATGTGGGGAAGAATTACTGAAACTTGATAACATGACCACCGCTGGCTTTCGTGTCCTCGCTAACTGCAATGTGTTTTTGCGTCATATGCCCCGCCCAACAAGACTTCACCGTGAAAGTGCACTGGGTCGATATTGCCGTCGCAAAGGAAAGCCTTAGGCAAGCACTGAATGGCATTTGAGACGTCTTGAAAATTTCGAACAACCGCTTCATCGCTGACTTTGAGCATTTTAACATCCTTGACGAAAGTGTTGCGATTGAAGGAAAACGTGGTGCTTGACGACCTGCCGCATTCCTGCAAGTTTTGAGGTGGTACCGGGCTGGTCGCCGCTATGTTCAAGGCTCCGCAGGCAAGGACTCGTACGGCGCGGCTGCAACACGAAAGCCTGGATTGCGCCAGATGCTACACTAGAGTAACTAATATGGTTCCTCCAACTGACGACGTCCAAAAAAGCAAGGCGGGGACGGAGGTAGATGAGAAGTCTGCACGGAAACACCAAAGAATATGAAAACGAGGTCCACGTGACTGATTTCGCGAAAGCCAGAGCGACGGCTCCAGGTAATCGGAACTTGATGAGCGTAACAGAGGAGAGCACTAAAGCAGGCTGTGTGCAGAACAGAGATTTCGCATTTCGAAGAAGTGAAAAGGGCGACATGAGCAACATTATCCAAAACGGAGCGGCGGAAGATAAAGCGCAGGCGAAGCGACTGCGGCTCGTGTGATGTGTCCCGGAGAAGACACGCCGAAGTTGACCATGGAAAGCACTGAATGCGAGCTTAGATCACCGCCTAGAACGTGAGAGGAACCCCTTCGGTAGCATCAAACCGTATGAGGCCTACCCGGAACACGCAGGCAAGAAGCCGGTCAGTGTTATTATCACCGGTTCGATGGCGCAAGTAATGCCCCCTTTTCCCCTCTGCAGGGTCGAGCCACGGTGAGCGTCCAACTGTTCGTTTGCTCTTACAATCCGTATTATTCGCATATACAGGCACCTTTACGTGTTAGTTAGCTGAATGCCGTACGGTCCATAGTAGCGCATTTCAGGCTATATCACGTCAAGCGCTTGATAAATGAACTGCTGGCGGTCCATCGAACTGGTCAACAAACAGGACGCGACCGGCAGCTTGTTAGTATAATTTTTATTGTGGACCCATGTGGTGGGAACACACGCCGCGTGCATTTTATTTGTTAAAAGTTCTGCTGACATTTTCGCGGAAATGGTTGCAAGTCGCTTGCAAAGACGTTAGGTTTAGTTTATAAGGTCAGAAATTTATTTTGCCGCATGCACGGCACCTGCTAAGTCACTACAAATATGCGCGTTCTATCTCGAATTCGACGTGAACATATGTTGCGCAAGTATGTGAAAATGTTGACCGGCTAAAATTAGGTCCTTATGTGAAGCCCACTGAACTGCTTCAAGCTTAAAGCATGAAAATGTAACGCTTCTAAAGGCCCACCTAGGAATACAACAAATTTTCATCTCTTTCTTTGCGCCGCAACCACATGGCGTATTCACATTAAAGAAATTCAAAAGTCCTGCCATGAGGTATGCAGTCATAGGCGTGCGCACAGGGGGGGGGGGGGGGGGGCACACATTGACCCACACATTGACATAATAGTCAGCCCCACACATTGGCATAATAGGGAGGGGGGCGCTGCGACTCCGGGAGGGGGGGCGCAATGTCAGCGCCATACATTGACATAATTGGGAGGGGGGCGCTGCGACGAACCTTCGCCCCCCCCCCCCCCCTGAAAGGGAACCCTGCGCACGCCTATGTATGCAGTGACGCATCTTTAAAAAAATAGAATGAAAAGCATTACCTGAGAACTGTCGCTTCACCAGAGTACGCAGAAAACAGAGTTTTTAATCACGCATCCGATGATCTTCGCGCCCCTAAATGCTCTTCAAAGTGGACGAGGGAGAGCCCTCCGTCGTATCTCAATTGCCAGAGCATCGAGCGCGTAATTCGAAGGTTGTGTTCAGATCCTACCGTCGGAAAGGGTGATCTTTCGTTCACTTTAGTGCCTTTCAATTTAGGCCAAGATCATCACACTACATGTCGCCGGTGCATTCCTTGGTGTAATTGTCTGTTGGTTTTATAAATTGCTGGCCCGTATTTTAGAAATGGCAGAATGCAACGGTTGTACACCTTTCGCTTTAGCGACGGCTGTAAATTGCCCGTCATCATTTTGGAATGTCCGCCGTGTACGCTCCTGCCCATCATTATTTTTCGGAGAATTTCCTTTTCGCGAGCAGGCTTCCCTGCTAGTAATTGGCCAAGACATACACATTCTTGTACAGATTCTAGGGGCTGGTTGCTAATCGTGAACTCTTGTGCTTTCGCCCAGCTATTTAGCATTATCTTTGTCTCCTACGCAATCATTTTCAGACATGCTTTAATGCTTTCTCGGTTGAGGTCTTCAATCATTTTTTTTTTTACAATTATTCGCCATCGGTACTGAAGAGCGCGATGTCTCCTGCAAATCGTAAATTGTTAAAATACTCGGCGTTAATATGTATTCCTATTTTTTGCCAAGCTAATTATTAAGTACCTTTTTTAAGCATTCCAAGCATGGGAGATATTGGGTCTCCTTGTGATTATTTATTGCGATTTTATTTATTTTATTATTGTATGTTTTGCTTTCCTTGTGGTTAAGCAGGATAGCTATGGAATCTTTGTAGATGTTAGCTGTGGTGTCCACATGTCTCAAGTACTCCTTGGTCATACAATGTTTTCAAAACTGATGGTATTTGTCCAGACTCGAATGCATTTTCGTAGTCTGTGAAGACCATAAAAAGGGATTTTCTGTACTCAACAGATTTCTCAGTTACATTATTGATCGCATGGCTCTGATGTATTGTAGAGTATCCATTCATGAACCCAGCTTGCTCTCTAGGTTGATTAAAGTCAATAGTGTTTCTCTTATCCTATTAAAAATTGCCTTCGTGAATATATTGTGCAGTGTTGCTGAGAGTAAGCTCATGAATCTATAATAGTTCACGTCTTTTACGTCACGTCTGCATTCTTATGTATTAATATTATATTGGCGTTTTTCCAGTCCCGTGGTATATCTGAGGACTAAAGACATTCGCTATGAGTGTCGCGATATTCGTAAATAGAAACTCTCCTCCATCTTTGATCAGGTCGACTATTATGCCGTCTTATCCCGCCGCTTTTCCTCGGGGCATGTCTCGTGTGAACTTTGTAAGCTAATCGATACTTACAGACGGAACATCGATCTCCTGTTCGGCTTTGATTTCACTTAATAAGTCTGGATGACTTATCCGCTAGCTGGACAGTTCAGAATACAAATCTTCTGAAGCCTTCACTACGTCATTGAAAATGCTAACACTGCCCTGCTTATCTTTTAATTCGTGCATTTTGCTCCTTCCTATGCAGAGTTTTTTTTAGACATTACATGCTGCTGCCTGGTTTTTTTTTTTTTTTTTTACTGCTACTTATACCTCTTTCGTGTATAATTGCGTATGTCTCTCAGTTTGTTAGCATTGATAGCTTGGCACGCTTGATTCTATCCCTCGTTTTTGTTCTCAAGGACAAGACTAAATTCCTCTGTTTTTAGGCTAATTCCCTAGTTTGGCCTCATTTTTAGTGATTAATTTTGTTCTACTCTTCAGGTCCAGGGCTATCTTCGCCCTCAATAGCCTGTAATCACTAAACTTTACCTTGCCCACTACTTGCGTGCTTCTGTACTCTGCCTGGCTCTCCGCACATAATGAAGTCTATTTCGCCTTTTTGCATCTCTATTAGGGCTTTTCCATGTCCACTTCCTATGCTTTCGGAAGGTGTTCGTTATGCGGACTCGATTTCTTCCTGCGAATCCCATTAGGATTTCTCCTCTGCTGTTACAAGAGTCGACACTTTAGTTGCTGATTGCTTGTTCTCCTTTCGGCAATCTCCCTACTTTCGCATTAGAGTCGGCTATAATTACTACGGAAAGAAGAGATGACATAATAATAATATCTGGGGTTTAACGTCCCAAAACCACGATATGATTATGAGAGACGCCGTAGTGGAGGGCTCCGGAAATTTCGACCACCTGGGGTTCTTTAACGTGCACCTAAATCTAAGTACACGGGCCTCAAACATTTTCGCCTCCATCGAAAATGCAAAAGAAGAGATGACAGTCGCACGATGCTGTATATATATATATATATATATATATATATATATATATATATATATATATATATATATATATATAGCTACATTGCCCGTCATCATTTTGGAATGTCCGCCGTGTACGCTCCTGCCCATCATTATTTAATATATATATATATATATATATATATATATATATATATATATATATATATATATATATATATATATATATATATATATATATATATTATATATATACAGGAGATGTTATTTGTAATAATTGGAACATAAATTTTCAGAAAGCAAAGTGAACGAACAGATAACTTGCTGCCGGCAGGGACCGAAGCTACGACCTTCGAATAACGCGTCCGATGCTCTACCACTGAGCTACGGCGGCGGTTATCCCCCTGTCCACTTTATAGGGTATATATGTACATTTAAACCTAGGAGTCTTTGTCAGCGCCGATCGCAGCCATGGCGGCGAGTGTGGAACACTCTTTTTCTGCCTTTTTTGGCGAGCTGCCAGATCGCCAAAAAAGCTGGCAGCTGACCAATAATCCCTCGTATACTACCTGAAGGCATCTAGTCTGCCAGAACGAGGCCCTTGCTATAAATGGAGGAAAGAAGATGGCTTTTAAGGGCTCGTTTTTCTTTGTTAGACACAATAATAATGAGAGATAACAGACAATAATGCCAAAGAAAGTATAGGAGATGTTATTTGTAATAACTGGAATATAAATGTGAAGAAAGTAAAGTGGACGAAAAGATAACTTGCCGCCGGCAGGGACCGAACCGGCGACCTTCGAATAGTTAGTTCTCATTATTATTGTGTCTAACGAGGAAAAACGAGCCCTTAAAAATCCATCTTGTTTCCTTCACACACACACACACACACACACACACACACACACACACACACACACACACACACACACACACACACACACACACACACACACACACACACACACACACACACACACACACACACACACACACACACACACACACACACACATATATATATATATATATATATATGCTGCGTCACGCAAAACTTATGTTTCCTCACCCTTCGTCCAAATGATTGCCACGTCAATGCTCCTAAGATGGTGCGGTACTGGGGGTTAATAATAGATACATTTTACACACGTGATCGCTTATGAACTCGTCTTAAGAAGTGATTGATACAACGGAAATATTGTCCTAAAACGTGCGGGGCGTTCAGCCAGCTTCTGTTATATGCGTTCATAGTTGAGGTGATGAATAACGTTCTTCCTGTCACTTAAAGGGGCACTGCACCACTTTTCCTGAAATCAGCGAATGGCCGTGGACTATGGGTTTATGGCGTCATTTGTCGAGAGAAGAGAGAGCGATTTCTAGCTGACTTTGATGCATTACGTCTTCGTTTCTAATTTTAGTCATGTACTAATTGTGCATACCTTTGCAGGTATGCACAATCATCTGTTGCAAATCACGAGAGCAATAGTTTCAATTCACCGCGAATCCATCAGCCAGTTAGCCCCGATTATATGCGTCGCATGGGTGACTCCTCATCCATCTATCTTCGGGCGCTCAAAGCGTATCAAACAAATAGTGTTTTCTATAACATCACAATTCGCTTAGCTCGTTGTCAACGAGCTAAGCGAAGGCATTGGACAACGAGGTAAGCTTTTCGCTTAGCTCGTTGTCCAATGCTACAAACAACTCAGCAAGGGGCTCCTGAGTGTGAAGATTTTGATACAGACAGATATAATTTCAAAGTTTACGTGCGCTTATACTGCACGAATTTGTTTTTTTGTGGAACATATTCGGACCATTAAAACACCGTTGTTAGTATCATCGAATGAACGCAATGAACTCGCAATAATCCATACAACTTTAACGTCTAATGAAAATTTTAGTGAATACTTCACTTATCCTTACGGTAGATTTTAATGCAACGGAATTGAAATCGGGCTATCGCGAAAGCGCATCTACTAAAGAGAAGCCCTGAGCCGGGCAACAGATTGCTAACGTTCGTCCAAATAGGGACAACTACAGACAATGGCAAATATGTACATACCGACTGCCTCTTTTTTAACCCTCTACCAATATGTACCTGCGCGCAGCTTTTTCTTCCTCGCCTCTTTATGTCATTCGATCACTTTAATATAATTAGTTTAGGACGTTCCTCGCACACTGCAATACGAAACTGGAAGGCTAGCACGTTTTAAGCACATTTTGGTGGCAGACACCTGAAAATTGGTGCTAATCTCGTGATTACTGTTTACATGATCCTATCAATACGTATACGTTATCAAGTATTACGGTGTATATTACCTGTTGGTATAATTTGCTCTTTGAGCAATCAAAGTTTTCCTCCTTCAGTACCTTCACCGAGGATGTGAAATCAAGAGCGCGGGTGACTTTTCTTGCACGTTGTGTTCGAAAGAAACGACGCAGATGGCATGAGCAGATGTAATGGTACTTGTTAAGGCTCATTCAATGCAGCTAGAGAAACAGGAGAAAGTTGCGGCAAGGCACTGCAATCTTGAGCGAAATCTCACAGACAACGGGATAAGCTGCGCGATTGTGCTTTCTCTCGCGAGCACACTAAAGATACTAGTTCAGTGTAGCAAAGAGTATACCAGTACGCCTGGCATTCGACGCTATAAAGGAAGGAAGGAGAAAAGAGGCGGAAAGACAGGGAGGTTGGCCAGTTCTTGGACCGGCTGGCTACCCTGGGCTGGAGAAAAGGGGGAGCCGTCGAGAAATTGGTGCTCATCGTTTCGAGGGGTGCCTCGTGTTTGGAATGGCACCCCCGTATCAGCACAAGAGTGTCGGGCGAATTCTATCAAAGACTCGTCCTCAACGAAAATACACCCGTAACAAGCTAGATTGAGCATGACATTCTTTCCGCGGCACTTGTTGCTGTGAAGGTTGCTCTTCATGCCCCAGCCAATACAGACGAGATTATTTCGATATCGAGACACATAGCTGGGAAAGGAAAATTACCAGGCCTGCGCTGAACACGCTGCACAGTCACAGCAAAAGCGGGAATAGCAGCCATTCTAGAGCCCGTTGTAAACTTTCTTAGGCAGCTACTACAAGTACACTTGCAAGGTACCCACTACGCCATAAATCATAATTTTTGCTCAGTAGCGAAGCATCCACTTTGCCATTATTTGTCATTCTGCGGAGAAAGTGGGGTACCCACTACACAATTGTAAAGCACTTTGTCGATGCTGTGGCTGACGGCGATGAGGAATTATGGCTGAGCCTCTTGTAATGGGTGGGAAGCTTTAAGCCATCCAACTTGTTACGCAATTCGCATTTTGTGACGCCTGGTTGTTATTTTACTCTTATAGCACCCAATATTGCATCTGTTAAAGTGACTCATTTCCCGTTTGTAAATGACAAATGTAGGTTCATCGGAGTCCTTGATATCCTAGCTTCCGCAGTCACGCAGGCCTTTTCGCTTTGGTCTGCTAATGTGTCTTTAATTAGCGATACCAACACGGATACGAGCAGAGGTCGTACGCAGCGGCGTGCTGCATGTGCTTATGAATGTGCCTTTGCTAATCTTGCGGACCAAAGAACTGCCACTCCGCAAGTAGACGGAGGATGTACAGCAGTTAATTTAAGGAGAGGTTAAACGGCACGTCACCTACCTCGATCTACGAGCACCACTCTTCCTGTTTCATTCTGGCGTGACTGTACAACTTCTCTTTAATGTGGTATTATGGTTGGACCCCAAAAAAATAGTAGGTTAATTTTTAGCGCAATATTGACGAAACACGATTCTTAAACAAGAGAAAGAGATATGTGAAACAAGAGACCTGCTATGACTTGCCGCAGTGACAATATCAATGCAGGTTTGAATTAAAGACTAGCACCTGAGTTGTAAAACTTTAGTGTAAGCATTCACGAAAACATCGTCTCTTGCCAAAGTTTTTATGCCTGATCCTCACGATTCATGAAGCTTCAGTGTATACGGAAATGATGACTGCAACGTACCGCGGAGTTTATAAGCTCCAAGTGTAATTCTTATCTGCTTCCATGAGATACATTCAAAGCAGCAATTAAATGGCCTGGCCCCACTTTACATTAAAAAAATGTAAACTGGAAAAAAGTTATCAACTCGGGGTTTACTCGCGAAACCAACGATACGATTTGTGGTACGTCTTAGCGGACAGCTTCGAATGAACTTTTACTAATGAATTTTAGTAATTATTTTTTTATCATATGTTGCTATTTCACGTAAAATCTGAGCACCCGCATGTGCGTTGCATTTCGCCCCGCTGAAATTGCGGCCACCGTGGTCGGGAATCGAAGAGGCCAAAATAGAAATTAATGTAAACTACAAATATAAACTCTCAGGCGGAAAAATTTCCATCGTGACTAAGTAATGAGATAAACAATGTGTCGTAAAGAGCTTGACTCGCCCGTTTTAACGGGCGTACATAGTGTGCAAGCATCCCGCACGGTGCCTTCGGCACAATAGCTCGTGTCAGCTGCGCATATATACTAACCTGTGACCACACGAAACATATGCCACACACGGAAATATGGCACATGGAATGTTCCAGCGCAATTATATGAGACACACCTCTATTTATTTATTTTTATTTATTAGTGAAACCTACATCGCCCAAGTGGGCATTATTGTAGGGGGGTTAGAAAGGAAAAACACAGTTTTACAGTAAAAAAATGGCACACATTTGCGCAGAAATGCCTGCGTATTCACGAAAAGCACACATCTTGTAGTGATGAACAAAAAGCATCGGCTGGAAGATCAACAACACACGCATCCAACTTATTCCATTCAGAGTAGTGAAAGGAAAAAAAAGAATTAGCGAAGACACCGGTACGGCAGCTGATCTCGCGGATTTTTTTGAATGATCATTTCTATGTGACACATAGTATGGTCTCATCATGTATAAACTCTTGTTGATGCGAATTTCATTACAAAAGATCGAATGGAAAAACTTTAATCGCAAGAATTTTCTGCGCTGCTCAAGAAGTTTCCATCCTAAGTTGCCTTTAATACAGGTAACACTGGAGTTAAAGTTATAATTGTCGCTGACAAAGCGTGCAGCGCGTTTTTGTATGCGTTCAAGTTTATAGATTAGAGTTTGACCATGAGGATCCCATACTGGACAGGCATATTCAAGGATAGGTCGGACATTTGTAACATACAAAGCTTCTTTCAGATCTTTTTGGGCAGACTTGAAATTGCGTTTAATAAAGTTTAACACACCGTTGGCTTTGCCAGTTACGTAATCTATATGCTTATTCCAAGATAAATCGGCAGAAAAGTATACACCAAGGTATTTAAAATGTTCAACACGGTCCAGTTGTGCTCCTGACAAGCTGTAGGATGAGTGAAAAGGTTTGCGTTTTCTGGTAAAACTAAGAAAACAACACTTTTTTACATTCCAACACATCTTCCATTTCTCACACCACCTCACCACAGTGTGAAGATCACGTTGTAAAGCACAAATATCGTCCATACTGTGTATTGATGTATAAATAACACAATCATCTGCGTACAGCCTCACGTTCGATGTTAGCGTCTCTGATAAATCATTAATATAGACCAGAAAGAGCAAAGGACCCAACACCGAACCCTGTGGCACCCCGGAAGTTACGCTGACGTATGAAGAAGACGAACCATTTACTCGGACGGACTGTTTTCTAGAAGATAAATAATCCCTCAACCAACCAAGAACAGATGCAGGCAGACCTAAAAAAGATAATTTATGTAATAAAAGAGCATGTGGAACGGTGTCAAACGCTTTCTGAAAGTCTAAAAATACCGAATCGACTTGATAACCTTTATCATATGAACTGAAAACATGATGAGAAAATTCGCACTGTTGTGTAACACATGACAGACCAGACCTAAAACCATGCTGAACTGTACAGAAAAAATTATTCGTTTCCAAGTGCTTTATAATACCGCTATATATAACGTGTTCAAGAGTTTTACAGCATACGCTGGTCAATGAAATTGGCCTGTAGTTGGCAACATTATTTTTGTTTCCAGACTTTGGTATCGGCACAACATTTGCTAGCTTCCATTCAGATGGCAGTTTCTGATCTTCAAGCGATTTTGAAAATAAGACAGCTAAAAAGGGCGCAGAGCTCTTGCACACCTCTTCAATACGTGATTAGAAATAGCATCAGGTCCCGGAGCCGAGTTTGGTTTACGTCGTTCTAGCAGAGCGCACACACCACTAGCGGAGATAACAATATTATCCATAGGTTGAAATCCCTGTGGTGTCGTATATGGCATTTCGCCTTGAAATGGTTCAGAAAACACAGATTGAAAATATCGATTTAAGCAGGCTGCCTTCTCTGCATCTTCCGAAAAGGTTGTTTCACCATCAGTTATGTCCGGAATGCCAACAGAGTCCACCGTATTCGATTTCACATACTTCCATACCTCTTTGAGATTAGTAATCAGCTTTCTTTCCAGGGAAACAAAAAAGCTATCTTTCGCTTCTCTTAACTGTTTCTTTAACATTCGACTTAACTCGGCGAGTTTTTCTTGAACATCAGCAGTTCTTGATGAACGGAAACGCTTGAAAGTGCGATTCTTTTTATTAATTAACTTCCTTAGGCTCGCGGTAATCCAAGGTTTATCAGCTCTTCGTTTCCCGGAAATAACCTTGGAAGGTACATGACTACTGACAAAATTAGCAAGCTCGGTTTTAAAGAGTTCCCAAAGACTGGGGATGTTCATGATCGAAGAACACTGAATCGCAGCATGACTCGCTGTTAACAGTGTTGAAGATGCCCTAAAAGCTGCTGTGCCTAAGATCAATAATGGCCTGGGAGAGTTTTTTACGCACTATAATGCCATCCGATACAGGCACCGAAAAAAAAAGAGCCCTGACCAACGCGGCACGCCCCTGAAAACATGAACAACTATAGGCCGCGAATTTTCATTATTGTCTCCCACGTACCCATAAAAATCACTTTAGCTAGCGGCGTTATCGTTACAAGGCTCGAATGATAGGCGCAGCCGTACACAGTCCGTTGTGCCACCACTACCAAAGGAAAATGGAAAAAAGAATAGAGCAGTTGTGGTCGCCGCATGACTTAAAGGGGTAGTGACCCAAAAATTTTGGTCTGCCTGTTTTTTTTTTGTTTTTTTTTTATGAAGTATGTTGCTGGGAGTCTATTAGTCACAACACGGCACATCGCTTGCTGCAGCTCGCGACAGATAATGATTTAGTCTGTTTATTACCGACCAGACTCAGTTTCGGTTGGGGAGAGCTCGAAGAATGACAAGCCGCCGGGTGCAACTAACGTATCTGGCGTGTGAAGCGGCACACAGTGTGACGCACCTGCGCGCTGCCTGCATCGTCTGCTCGCGTTCTTTCGCATGCCGCATGTGCTGCGCGATGTTGTTGGCGTCATTGTCGTTATCATCGCCTGGTGCCGACAACTTTCTTGAGGCTTCCACGCGTTCGCCGCTGGCACGCCGCCGAGTAGTAGCTTGCTGTCGCAAGCGCGGCAAAAGAGAAATGACGACTATGACGCCATCATTACTAGCTGCGCCAGCTCGGAACTCGGCCACAGTGGTGACGTCGCGGAAGTTGGAGGTCAGCTTCTGGTCACCTTATACTATGTCATTGTCGCGAAGTGCGGCATATAGCGCTATATCGCGCACGCGAACTTCAAAATTAATTTAAGTAATTGAAGTTACCTTCCAAGCTAGATTTGTTCAGATTTTGTAGATGATATGCGCATGTTCACAGGAATCGATCCCGCAGGCTACGGCAGCCGCGAAATCTTGTCTCAGTACCCCCTTAACAGCGATCGTGTGATCACTCGTATAAATTTCGCAACCGTAATACTGTGTTAACGACGCTACACCGCATGACGCGGTCGCCTCGTAATGGTTACAGTACAAGAATTGCACTATGTACAGGGTGATTTTCTTAGACCATACAGAACCTTTATTAAAAATGCTGACAGTCGGACACCTTTCGTCTTCACAGACGAACTCTACTTCGAGGCGGAAATATTTTAGCGCTGCTAAAGTTACATTACAATGACTAATTAACAAAAAACTATTGATATCTTAACAACTTTGAGGAAGTTGTTTATATGGGAAAGTTCTGGGCGTCAGAATATATGGCAAAGTATTTTTTTTGCAGTAAAGAACATCGCGCTTAATTTGAGATATTGATCATCAAATTTCAATAGCGATATCGAAACACAGCGCGTCTTGCACGGAGCAAAGGCGGCCGCTCTGTTACGTCAGACCGGAACTTCCCGTGACTAAGTGATGAACTTTTAATGAAGGCGCGTCGCGCCAGTACATGTGTTCTTGTGGAGAGCGGCAAAGCATCTCACTTGTACGCACCAGGGGATCGCCTTACATTCGCCTGTGATGTTTGGTGCTTATCTGTTTCTTTCACGCTGTGGGCAAAAAGACTGCAATTTCAGCCTTTTCTTTTGATGTACAGCTTAAAACTCGGGGGCAGCCACTGCGGCGCTGCCTGCAAACAGTGCGGCGAGAGTGTTTTGCGTCTATTTATAGGTGAATGAAGAAAGAGATAAGCACAACACATCAGACGCATATAATAAGCGGTCCCTTTGTGTAATTCCGACGACTTACCGTTTTTCCTGACGAAATTCTGCTGCGACGCACCTCTATTCAAATTCGCCACTTCCTCGCCACGGGAAGTTTCGGCTTGACGTAACAGAGCGGCCGCCTTTCGTGCGCACACGGCGCACTGTGCTTCGATATCGCCATCGAAGCTTGATGCTGAGCATCTCACTACGTGCAATAGTTTTATTTTAAAGAATTCCGGCTGGTCCCGCGCATCGTTAGAATAGACTTCGCGCGAAACAGTCAGCGAGTAGCTGCGTATGACGCATTTCTTGGCTCTGAGCCAAGTTTTACTATCAGGATAAACGTCTTTGTGTAAATTATGTAGTTGTGTATATATCGACCAGGGCTGGGCAAAGATACTTTGAAATTGTATCGTGATACGATACAAGATACTCAGGCAAGAAATATTTGAGATACAGATACAAGATACTATCGCGATAACTGTATCCGATACGATACTTGCCAATTGTATCTTAAGATACTTCGATACATTCGAAAGTTAGTTATTATATATCCATATGACGCAGTAGCAAACGCCAATGCACAAAAATGTCAGCTTGAAGTCCCTTAACTATGACCAATTTCGTTTCATTTGACTGAAATGTCTTAAATATCTTAAAAGTTTTGTCTGTCTTGCTGTTCTGTGTTTTCAAGGACCAAATAAAAGTTTATCCAATCCAATCCAATCAAAGTACATTACTTCAATTCCTAAACAACTTACCGGCGTTCAATTCTGAAACAACTTACCGGGAAGAACTTCAATAAGAAGCCTTCGCACGATGGTGCAAATACCGGCGTGGAGTTTAACCTTGTCTGTAAACGACCACTACGCAATACCTGATCACCGGACAGGTGTACAGCAGCAACAAAGCTGGAAGCGAGTTTTGTAACGAATGGTGTATACGTAGGGGACATAAAACCGCAATGGCTGTTCATATTCTACGTATCTCCTGGTGTAAAGCGTTCGTTATCGATATACTCACTAACGTGCGATCTTTGAACAATTTTTCTTAAACAAAAGAACATCTGCAACCAGGAAACGTTTCAGACATGTTACATTGCCACGTGGTATATCGGCGACTAATATGGCGGCAGTCAAATTGTAGAAACGAAACTCTTTACTGAACTAACTTAAGGTAAGGCAATAGAAAATTCATTGCCTATGGAAAATTGCCTGAAACGGTTCGTTGGGACGCTCATGAGAAAAACGGAGCATTTGGTAATATGTTTCTGGAATCCCTCATCTAAAATCTTCTCGAGGGCCCCCAAGCAACGTCTTTAAGATGGCTCCTAATAATTTCCATTATTATAACGCAAACTCAACTTCGCTGCTTTATTAAGCGGTAAGCAGAATGTTTGGTACTGTATACTCAAGACCCGCCATGGTGGTCTAGTGGTTATGGTGCTCAACTGCTGCCCCGAAGGTCACGGGATCGAATCCTGGCCGCGGCGGCCGCATTTTCCATGGAGGCAAAAATGCTTGAGGCCCGTGTACTTAGAATTAGGTGCGCGTTAAAAAACCCCAGGTGGTCAAAATTTCCGGAGCCCTCCACGGCGTCTCTCATAACTTGGTTTTGGGACGTTAAATCTCAAATATTATTTTTACTGTATAGTACCAAAGGACGCCCATATAATTATATATTTGTTTTCAAAATCACCTTGGCAGAACAGTAAACTCAAGTGAAATATAAATGTGCAAGCAGTAGAAGAAACGCAGATATTTAAAAGTAACAATAAAACAGAGAGCTTATTTGGCAGCACGTCACAAAAATGCCCCCACCTCCCCGAAGGGAATCGTGAGGAAATGCGAATGCATTTCTTGCGCCGAGAGTACACGGCGTAGTAATTTTAATGGTGTAAAGCTGGACACATCGACGCGCTCAAGTGTCTCCCTTTTGGGCGCCTCTTTCAACGAACGCTTCCTACGTGCGTTCGTAATCACCTCAGGGATGTTGCCACCGCTTTCAATGCAGTCCAAACGCGTTTAGAACGCGCTGTTTTCAGGCTGTGCCAAGGCAGCACAAACGCTAAAAACGCGTTTCAAACGCACTGCATTGAGGCGGTGGCGCAGGGAGGAAAGAGAGCGAACGGCGAGAGAAGGAGCGGCGAAGCACTGCACCTACCCTCTCCTACACTCTCTCCACACACGCGGGAGCTCCGCCGAGCTCCCGCGATGCGAGCGCCCTCACACGCCAGAGCGCGCTCCTCCTCTCCACTCACTCTCCGCTACTCCGCCCGCACCACCTGTTCCGGTTGCTAGGGGCGAGGATAAGCGCGCGCGCCCGCAGCTGTTGCTATGGGAGAGGGAGTGAGAGCGGAGAGGCGTGCGGACACCGACGCCTGACATAGCCCGACTAAGAAATGCATTCGCATTTAAAAGCGATATTGCATCGACCAGACCGGAAAAAACAATAAAGAGACCTAGGTACGGAATGCAACATAACAGGTAAGAAAGCATTAGTGCTAATAATCAAATTAGGATTTCAAACATTCTTCGAATATATAATTAGCACGAAAAGAAATAATATGGTACACCGAGATATCTTTTGTTAGGTAAAGGCTTGTTCTATTAGATCGAGCATCGGTATCGGTGGATCTATTGTCCTTAGAACGTTATTTACATATAGGTCAATGTCATTGCATGTAAGGAAAACTTACATCCACGATATGCTTCAAATCGCTGATGTGTGAAAGCTATGAGACGCAAGGCAACTTCGTTCTTGCATACTTCAGATTTCGTTACGAAGCACCACGCAAGAGAATCTTCAATTACGACACGAAAGCGGCATAATAATTTGCGTAATAGGCGCTGCACTCATACGCGATGCAGGCCCGTGGCTAAGAGCAAGTGTCATGGAACTGACACAACTAAAGAGAACAAAAAATCGAGGAAACAAAAGCTACGTGGGCTGGACGTAGACGTTCGCGCGCCTGTTTGTGTGGAGACTGCGCGAGCTGCCAGATGACTCTACTCCACCAATAGGGACGCGCAGACCTCGTCGCCTGTCCTCAGTAAAAAACTCTGGCGGAAAAATAAAATTACGTCACCGCCCTTAGTTTTATTCAGGTGGCTTAGTGGCGCCAGTACCAGCTTGAGAAGCAGAGTTCAGCCAGCGATAATTGCTTCACATAGTGTTGTTGCGATAGCGGTATCTTGTACCTTAAGATACACGATACATTATTGAATGTATCGGAAATACAGATACAGATACTCATTTTGCGAGACGTATCGCGGTACAGATACAAAATACCAGATGAGTATCTAAGATAGTATCTAAGATACATGTATCTTCGATACTGCCCAGCACTGATATCGACTAACTAGATAGGTAATTTGTGATAATTACTCTGATCAAAGTAACGGCAAGGTGTTCGCGCATCGACGTATTCGTGTGCAAAGACGACAG
>NW_023614501.1:0-30000 GCF_013339695.2 Rhipicephalus sanguineus
GAATGGCGCAATAAACAGATTCCCTTGTGCACTCTCCTAAGACGACTCGAAGGCGAAAGCCATAATGTGTGGGTATCTTACCAGGCACATTATATCGACGTATCACTAATTGATCGTCGCTAATGCAAGTTTCCCGTATTAACTCTAACTCAGTACTCACTTTGCTTTTATCATCATATCAATTAGCTTCAGTAATATGTTTCACTAACTAGCTTTTAATAAATAACTCACTACCTTAATTTGCTTCGATTCATCATATACCTGTATATTTAGTCATGCTTTCACTCGCTTCTGTTCGCTCCCCTAGACGTCAGGAAGCAAAGCCACGCGAGTGCCGTTTTCTTTTCTCTCTTAAGTCACGCGAACGTCGCAATGAACGAAGTGACCGCAAAGCACGCGCACCTATAGCCATGAGGCGCCGGTTCATTTTTTTTTTTTTTCGATTCATGCACGCCAGCTTTCCGCCGCGCCACGTGACCCTTCTCGTGAGGCATAGAAGGCTTTTGCTTAAGAAGGCTATCAAGCACGTCGCGTTGCCTCTTGCTTCAACACATCTCCGTAATTTAGGTTTAACGTGACTTGCAGCACTAGGCACGCCGGAGGACATCGCTCGAGAAGCAACAGGACATTTCGGCTGGCTCAGCCTTCGCACTCACGCAGCTTACAGTGGCGTAGCCAGGAAGTTTCAACCTCCCCCCCACCCCTCGAAATTTTTCAATTTTGCGTGTGTATATGGATAAACACGCACACATACAAACGCACGCACAAACAAACGCAAAGCATGAATAGCCCCCCCCCCCCCAAAAAAAAAAAAATTCTGGCTGCGTCACAGGTAGGTTACCTGCGACTGGTTGGTTGGATTACGGCGTTAGCCATCCCAAAGCGACAGGGGCTGTGAGAGACGCTGTAGTGGAGGGCACCCGATAATTTGGACCACCTAGGGTTCTTTAAGGTGCACTGATATCTTACAATACACGGACCTCTAGCTTTTCGCCTTCATTGAAATGCGACCGCCGAAGGCGGCACACAGTCCGCGCCTTTCGGGTTAGCAACCGAGTACCACACTGTTACAGCGCGCTCCCGTTTCCCCACACTCAGCTACGGCTCAGTCGCCACAAATGCTCTAACTGCCTTCCTTCTCTCATTTTACTACGAGAGAGGAGACCACGAATCCAACCACCGTCTCCTTCACGGCTCACCCTCACACAATGTTTCTCTGTCACACAGAGTACCGCACGGGAGATCTTATCTCTTGTAAACTTTATGCGGAACATCACGGCGACGGCGCAGTTTTACTCAGTACATCCTGATAGTTGTCATCGCAGTGACGATGCATGGTGCTTTATGGCACAAGGGCAAGCGATGGCGGAAGAGCGGCACCAGTGGTGTCGCAAAAAAAAAGGGGGGGGGGGTGAGCGGAGACGGGCAAGTCGATACACCAACTGCAAGTTTTAACCTACGCAAAGCTTTACGAACCTGAGTGCCAAAGCCTCCGTAGTTGATGGAAGCCATGGCGTTCATGTCGTAGTAGGGAAACGAGAAGACGTATGGCAGCAAGATATAGTCCTTTCTATACTCAAGGTCGGAAGAGAATGCCAACGTCTCGATGGCCGTTATGGCGATCTTGATGTCGAAGCCGCGGAAGAAGGTACGCGACAACCAAGCGTTGCGCCAGTTTTGCAGGAACGAGTCGCCCATCTCTCCAACGATGACGTCGGGGAACTCATTCTCGGGCTTCGGCGCAAAGATGCTGAAAGACAGCAAGGTGGAGTTCCACGACCTGTAACGTGTTAATACAGTCACACTTGAAGTCAGAGGAAGAAAGTGCTATAACTGTTTGAGGCGCGAGGTTTCTGCTCCACGATACGCGTCTGTAAACGTACTCACAATTAGACAGTGGAGTGCAAAAGTATTAAAAGCCACAGTGCAGGTAGTCCAGCGAAATAGTCAACCAATAGCGAATGTAAAACAGCATCATAGCGATGGTGCCCGTCAAGCTGTTTTACTATTATGACAAGCTCTGTCATACAGCATCGGATACAGAAGGCGCAATGGCGAAACCACGGTATTTAGGTGTGAGCTCTTTGAGCGTGTCACTGCCGGATACGCAACACGTTCGGATACGTAAGGGTGCGCCTACGGTCATCACTGTTCTGCTAGCGTCACTAGTGCTAGAGCCACGGCCGTCAGTGGCAGACCGCCGCTGTCACGCTACCTACGCGTTCGAAAGGGAAAAAAAACAACTATGGCTTCCTAGCTGAAAAAGTTGTAAGAAAGGCAAGAGTTTCATAGCGCATAAGCAAAGAAAGAGAAATTTTGAAATTGAGATTCAAACCGAAACATAAACTGATCGGTAATAAATAGACTGTAAATATTTGTCGCGCGTTGCAGCAAGCGATGTGACCTTTTATCATTAACAGGCCCCCAGCAATATATAGCGGGAAGAAAAAGCCCAAAATTTCTGTGTCAGAGACCCTTTAAGGTTCGAGGTTGCACATGCAGGTCGCACTGATATAGTTAGCACTATAGTATACTGTACAGTGCTAGTGCATCCCATATCGAATAAATGTAGACGCGCACGCCAAGAGCCTCTTTGTTTCTCCGATGATGCTCATACTATAAACGTCTGGGCGTGGGAGGATTGCGTGACCAGGCTCCACGACATCACGGCACTACCAGTTACTTAGACGCGTATAGCCATTCCCTCACGCTAGGTCAGACAGGACGCAACCGGTACACTACAGACAATTACAAACGGATTTACACAGAATGAAGCGCAATTTTGTAACAATTTGCCTTGAATAAACCAAACCAAACCCCAGATTCACGCACACGAGGTGTCTAGACATGTACACGACAAACAGATGCAGATCGTGTGGGGAGCCTGCCACGCTTAGTCACGTGCTATGGGAGTACGAGGACTTAAAAGAGAATTCGGACAGTGCCGATGACTCCGTCTCTTCCACCGATGACTCCGTCTCTTCCACTGCCAGCCTCCGCTCGCGCTGGAAGACCCCACTGCTCAGCTCGAACCTGACAGCACAACTCTGAGCTGTCCCGCGAGCCGAGGAAGCCGCTTCGAGACAAGGCCTCGGAAACGCGTCCGCGGCGGGTGTCCGCACCCACTAAAAGGAGGCCGGACTCCAACCTTACTGATTCGGCAAAAAAGTTTACGTTCTTCGCCAAGAGCCGCCGTGTTTGAAGCTCTTTCGTCAGGATGTACGCCCTCACTAATCTGTCTAAGCTGCATGACCCAAGCTTCAACCCTATCTCCATCATTAGGTATCAGCAATCTACGTAAAAAAAATCTCCGTTTGGAATTGTATAAGTGATGCGTAAGCACAGTTTTACCGTATATGAAAGTGTGTAGTCGCGACGTTTCCCGAAACATTTTCGCGCGGCATCGGCGTAGAATTTTTCAAATTTGTAGCCTTCGTAGCGTCTGGAACGGCTAAAAACAAGGCACATCCCGCAATCATCGAAACGGGACTTTGGCACTAAATTATCACAAAGTCGGAATTTTCCTTATATGTCCAACGCTCTACGTCGACTTTACAGGTCGTCCTATAGAGGGTTTTTATTCCACCATCACAAATTACTTCAACAAAGCCTTCACATGAAGTGTCCTTTTAGCTTATTTTCTTCTAGTCGCCGGCACAACGAATTCATACGGTAGCGACATATTAACATTGCGCAAGCGTGTATGTATGACCTAGTGCACGGTTAAGAACCTCGCCTTCAGAGCGTAAGTGTCTGGGTTCAAATCGCAGCATTGAAAAGGACAATTTGTTTTACACATTTATTCCTTTATAGTGACTTTTTCGTGACAGAGGGACGTACGGGCAATATGCCCGTTGAGTCGGCGTAAAAATGCTTAGGCTTTTAAAATATCTCCTTATGTGTATACCTCTCT
Organism: Rhipicephalus sanguineus; assembly: GCF_013339695.2. Classification (NCBI taxonomy): domain Eukaryota; kingdom Metazoa; phylum Arthropoda; class Arachnida; order Ixodida; family Ixodidae; genus Rhipicephalus; species Rhipicephalus sanguineus. Next base: position 3,914 of record NW_023614501.1, read on the forward strand.
CAGCCTTCTCCATAGAGCTCATCGACAAATACCGCACCTCATCATGCTCACGTCGGCATTGTAGTCGGCCCAGGTGGTCAGGCGTTCCAAAAATGCCGTTTGCACGTTCAACGTGAGGGATTCCGCATGGGAGCGTGCCACCGCCGGTAGTATCTCGCGGGCGTAGTTCTTCAACAGCGCCTTGCCAGCGGCGATGTAGGCGCGGCTTAGGCAGAAGGCGCCGTGAAAGATCAGCGCTCGCTGTGGATGTCCGTAGAAGTTAACGATGAGTTCACCATTGGCAAATAGCGCCGCCACCTGCAGAGCACGTGAGACGCTCATTTTCGTTAAACTGCGACGTTTTAACGATCCGACACTGCATAGTAAATAATTAGTTGTGAGGAACGCCTTGTTGTGGAAAACTTAAAATATTTGTGACCAGGTGTGGTGTTTTATTCGAGAGCATATATTAGAAGTTTATCGTAAAATATATACCAGTGCAACAGGGTTAGACTACGCAGAGACGGAAGGAATGGACACTCCTTCCTTCTTTCTGTCCGTAGTCTAACCCTGTTGCGCTCGATATAATTTACGATGAACATCCACCAACTAGCCCCACTCGCGATTTTCTATATTAGAAGTGTCCATCCATACGAGAAAAGTATTGAAGGACCCTCGTACTACGTGCGTGTACTGAAAGACCCTGACACTCAATATTGAGATAAATGTACTGCATTGTAGAAAGACGACTGCGTGCTAAATAGGCGTAACCCGAAGACTTATCGCACCTGCACCGTGCACCAGGATACGTAGGCGTACATGTCCAGCTCCCCGTGGCGCGCCAACAGGCTGACGAAGGTGCTGAAGAAGGGCAGGTTCCACGTGCGGAATTCCACTTTCCCGACCATCACGACTCTTTCACGCTTCATGACCTCCGTCCACCGGTCCATTGACAGGTTGGCCGATGAGCTGTACACCACGTCATCCGGAATCTTCGTGGGTTTCGGAGCGTTCCTGTAGAAGTCTGCTATCAGCGGACTGAACATCTTGTCATCCAGCTGTTGCATCTCCTGCGGAAAGAGGAGAGAGATGATGTCGAGTGAGCGAATTAGAGAAAACTTGACCCATAAAGATATCACAGGTGGGGGATGGCCCCGTTAGGTGCCCAGGAACCTCGGTGGCCTCCTCAGCATGGAGGTATGGGTCAGAGCTGAGCAACGCCACCCCCCCCCTCCCCTCCTCAGGATTTGATATTGGTATCACCGAGATGGGAACCTTAGTTAAATATATGAAAATATAAGCTTTCTGTTGTATGTACAGAGCTATTTAGACAGCTGGAGAGCTGCTTAGTCAGAACCATGATCTTTAGGTCGATTTCCACACAATGAGAACAACGTGCAGAACTCTGTTTTGATGCTTCCCCTTGTAAAGCTTACAGTTAACACGATGGGTCAAATCACCAATTAACTCGGCAGAAGCGAGTCACGGCTGAGCTACAATGACTCTGCGCATCGATTCGGTATGAGCGAGTCACGCTATGTTCATCTGTGTGTACATTTGTGCACGAAGTTTAGCAACTTGTGTGTGCCTGTGTGCTTGTGTCCTTAGATGCGCTTGTTTTATTATGTTTTATTATTACTTTAGAGTAATGGTCTTTGTGGTCGCTGTGATAGACCGTGATAGACCGTGATTGGTTCCGTGACCGTTTTCAGCAAGACTAACTTGTTCCTTCCGTAGAGCATTGTATTCACGCTTTTCTTCTGGTGTCCTTAATTTCCGTGGTCTACACATGACAGTCTCAGAATGAACTAAACGAGTTTCTAGACTGGTCTTTCTTTTATTTATGAAAGCGGGAAACACACGCGGGGGGGGGGGGGGTGAAAGTGCCGTTTGATGTCATTTAAAGCCCTCGTGTGAACTGCAAAGCAGCTGCAACCTAATCTTTACCGGGAACGCGTGGGAGGGTGTTCACATTGTTCACAGGTGCCTTACAATCCAGCATGGGGTTTTAATGCTTGCTTTGTGGTTTTCTTTATTTAAACGAATACTGAGCTTTATGCTGTAAGCCTGATTTCAAACAAAGATATGCCGTTTGCTTGCAATTGTTAAAAGGCCCTAAACCACTCAGAGGGCGAAATTTAGTTGTGGAGTCGGGCACGAGTCCAGAGCAAACGTCGGCTCGTCTGTCCACCTATCCGAATGCCCTTCCTCAGCGTCCGAGGCGAAAACGCAAGGGAAGCGCGCATCCGCTAGCAGAGGAGCACGCGAGCGCGAGCGTCTGTTGGTGGTTCAGGAGCCTGGCGTTTCGTTTTCAGCCCACGGAGACGAAACCATTCCGGGGTAGAGGTACGCAGCTTCGCTGCAAAAATTGTTACCGTTCGGCAGGACCGCCGTATATTGTAAAGTTTGCTTTCTGTTACAGTTTGCCACACAGATTAAACTACCGTATTTGAATACGACGAATACTATGACATCATGTGTAGCAGCAAATCCGAGATCGCATTTTCGAAAACGGGAACTATACGGAAATCGCGACGCAATATTGCCTTATGAGAAACGGACATCAAGCAGGATTTCGCACGATGCATTGTCCCCGACTAAGAGGAGAAGCTAGAACGCTTTAGCCGTGTTGTTCTAGCTTGGCCGTTTAACTGTCGTATACTTTGGTGAGATTGCGCAAGCGCGGCTTGTTACAGCCAAAGCGAGTGTCATCTCGAGTGTGGTGGTTGCGGTAGCAGCGGCTGTAGTATATTAGTACTGAGCTAAGGGCACTAGCTCACCTCGAAGGTAACGACATCCGCCACTCCTTCGTCCGTGTCTCTGAACGCGTTCCGAAGACGAGTGAAATAGTGCACGCGGTGCGCCTGCGTGCTCCGTTCGTTGTACTTGCGCACGATGAAGTTGAAGCCCGAATCGGTTAGCACGTACGCCTTGGTCGAATTCTCGTACAACTCGGGGTCCACACGGAACACGGCGCCCCATCCAAGCGTGTAGTCGCAATGGAACATCATGCGCAGCAGGTCCCTCCTTCCTGCAGGTGGCGGTCGGTGAGGCCACATTACGCCGGCGGCGCGAAGTGCAGCCTTCACGGCGTCGAGTTCGCCCGTCGGTGTTGTCAGCACGGCGACGCAGCTCCTGCATGTGGTTTTGACACGAACGTGTCAAACTTCCAGAGAATCAAACTTATCCTGTACGTGAGGAGGAGTCACTGCTTGATTATGGACGCTTGATTACAGTTGCGGCCAATATGAGCTTCATCGATGAAAGGCGAATTCCTGCGTGCAAATTGTACACAATAACAGAGAACGAAAAAAAAAAAAAACACGGACGAGCGCAAAACAGTCCGTTCCTTAAACTGAACGCAAGATATCTTACTCGGCAAGTAGCTGTGGAAATGTGGCTGGTTTGAGTTTGTCCCTGTATTTTCTTAACTCTCCTAGTGTACAATTTACGTATATCAATTTACCTTAACCACCTCGCCGAGCAACAACTTCTATTGAACCAGCTTCATGGAGCCTGGAAAAAAGTTAAGAAAAAAAAACGCCAGGCCTGCACTGAAACCGCAGCACAGTCACAGCGAAAGCTGGAAGAGAGCGTTTCTAGATCCCGTTGTAAGCTCTCTTGGGGCTACAATAGAAATACACTAGAATGGTACCCACTACGCCATAAATCACAATTTTTGTGAAGTTGGGAAACACTACTGAGACATTATTCGTCATTCTGCGGAGAAGCGAGGCACCAGCCACACGTCTGTAAGGCATTATGTGCACTTTGTTGACGCGACGACTGATGACGATGAAGAATTATGGCTCAGTCCTTTGTAATGGGTTGGAAGCTTTAAACGGCCCACCAGTTGTGCAATTTGCATTGGGTGACGCCCGGTCGCTATTTCCCTCCCCCGTCATGCTTATAACATACGTTGACGTGGGAGAGAGACGGGGGCAGGGGGCGAAGACCTTTACTGAGACCCCGAGGAAATGGATCATGCGCTTATGGGCTTCCTTGGCAACCAATACAAGTGCACTTGCGAGGAACCCACTACGCTCTAAATCAACATAATTTTTCTGAAGTAGGGAAGCAGCCACCATGCCATTTTTCGTCATTCTGCGGAGTAGCCAGGTACCTGCTAAACACATGTAAGGCATTATGCGCATTTTGTTGAGGCTGTGCCTGATGACGACGAAGAATTATGGCAGAGCCCTTTGTAATGGGTTGGAAGCATTCAACAACGTACTCGTTGCGCAATTCGCATGTGTGACGGGTTACAGAATTCGCGTTGTGCGACGCTTGGTGCTTATTTTACTCTTCTACCACGCTATATTGGATATGCTAATGTGGTTCCCTTCCGACATGAAGCCTGTATAGGACCTTTTTGCAAAGCAATTTCAAGCACCGGCATGGCTCAGAGGTTGAATGCTGGGCTCCCACGCAGAGGGCCCAGGTTCGAACCTCGTTCCATCCTGGAATTTTTTTCTTATTTAGTTTTTTTTCTTATTTCGAGCGATACTGGTTACGGACACCGGCGGCGGCGGCGGCAGCGGCGGCGGCGGCGGCGGACAACTACGGCGCCAAAAACGGCCGGCGAAATGATCTCATAACAGCTTTCGCTGTAAAACTAGCAAGTTTGGGAAGTGCAGAGCGAGAACTGGCTGCATATCATAGGCGCTGCTGCTCTGTACTACATTCCCCATCAAAAATTGGGGAACCCTTAAGCTTCGCCCCAGTGCGCACTTCAACCACTAAGTGCATACTTATTAATGTGTATTGTTACACACCACACGCACGCACGCGCGCGAATTTTACAGGCTTTCGATCTAAAGAGAGAGTCGCATGGCCTCCAAGATATACGCCGCGCGCCGGCCCTCTCGGATACCATGAAAAGTCGAGACATATTTCTCACAATGCCTCACAGATGGCAGCACATTATCTAGCGTTTGCTGCGTTGGCTTGATATGTTTTCCGCTAGATGGACATAGTTGTCCATTTTTAGAGCTGTTTGAAAGTTCGTGTGTGTATTTAGTGGCGATGGCTGCACTATCCCGGCTTTTCGACGTAGTTTGATGGCTTCGTGAATGCGCCTACAAATCACCGTATGGGCTCGTTTTCGTCGTGACACCTGCCGAACAAAATGAGTCTCCTTTCACTACATGACATTTATGTAGTGTTTTTTTCCGAACCACCTGCAAGTAACATCGTGGCTTTGTGGTAAGACACCTGCTTGCCACGCGAACGGCCCGTGTTCGTATCCTCATTGGGACCGAAGATTTTATCGTTTATTTTATTTGCTACTTTCTCGATTTTTCGCTCACGGATGATTTTTCGCTCACAACCAACGGTGCCGACGCCGACACCGGAATTTCTGCGACACGAGCTCTCTAACGCTACCGCGTTAAAAGTATCGGAGCTACTCATAACTTCTATCGAAGATCAGCTCTGAGAAGTCACCTGTCCGCTTAGGAGAGGTTACGAAAGACGAACAACCACCCATCTGTAGCAAAAGGCCATAAGGAAATCTCTGCGGATTTCTCAGAAAGGCTTAACTGACGAAAAATTTGTCCTGGTCCGGGGATCTAACCCGAACCAACGTCTTTTCCGGCGTGGTACTCCTCCAATTGAGCTAACCAGTATCCTAGCAATTGTCAGCGCGATGGCGACTTAACAAGTCAAAGCACATTGACTTTCTTGCAGCTTTTTGATACGAACGGGTGGTTATCATTAGCTTTATACGCCCTGTTGCAGACCTTCCGCATGACTATCAATTCGAGACATTGCATAGTGCAGCGTCGCTCTCAACGTTTAACGATTTGGTGCAACGAAATTTCTTTTCTGTGTGGGCATGTGTCTTTAACAAGACTAAGCAGCGACAAGTTCGGCACGTCCGCCATGGCATTGTTGTCATGCACTGGAGCTATAACATCACCCAGAAAAAATGTATGACCACTGTAGAGGAAAAGCCTCTCCATGTTTTGCCAAACAACCCGGTCCTGTGTTAGCTGCGGCCACGTTATCCCCGCAAGCGTCTTAATCTCACCTGCCCAACTAACTTTCCTTCCTCGCGCGCGCTTGCCTTATCTTGTAATTTAGTCTGTTACTCTTATGACCAGCGGTCATCTTGCTTCACGCTACATGCCCTGCCCATAATATAACTGGTGTTATCTACACCAGAAGCATATAAAAATATCTAACCAGCTCTATATCACAATCTCTTTATCTATCTCTATCTAAAGTATGTTACAGAATATCCAATTATTGTTAAACATACTTGTACAACATGGCCGCCCTCTGGAGCGGGTTCTGTCCCGTAGGCGGTACGTCAATGGTTGCGCACGATGCGCGCGATCCTCTCGTTGGCGGCACCAAAAGGCCTCCTCCTGGACGCCAAACAACTGGCGACCGCGCCAGCCGTCGCACACAAAGCGCGTGAAGCTGTGGCACGGGTCTACCGACGAGTTTGATCGAGGCGATGAGCCGCAGAGCGTACTCGCGGCACGCGTGGGTTGTGCACGTAGCTGGTTGGTCCGTGTCGCCCGCTGTCCAGGATCGACCGACAGCAAGGAGAACAGAACGGCCAGAGTCACCAACAAGCACAGCACGGCGACCAGGGTGTAGAAGATTATGGTCGAAGGTTTCTGCCAATACAGGCGGGGGAGAAGAAGCAGGAAATAAGCTTTGCTGTAGTGTTGTCAGAGAAGTCGTGGGAGTTGCAATCCGACCCAGGCTGGGAAGTCCGCTAGATTGAAGTCCTATAACCTGAGCAGTGGCGTAGCCAGGAACTTCCGTACAGAACAGATAGAACAGAACTGAACAGAACAGAACAGCAACTTTATTTTAAAAAGTCCGGCGAGTTATTCGGGGATTTGGGCAAATATCTCTGCCTAGGCGTCGGACCACGAGCCCTTCAGCTCTGGCAGCCTTCCTCGGCCCGCTGGACAGCCCAGAGTTGGTTTTTGAGGGCGAAGCTGAGCAATGTAGTCTCCCAGCGCGTTCGGATCGAGACTGCATTCCCGTTTGGAACTCCATCTCCCTCACACTCCTATAACATGTGTTTCAGGGTTGCCCTGGCATCGCAATACTTACAGCTTGACGTCCTTTCTTTGTTCTTTCGTGTTTCTGTGTGGTCGTGATTTTGGTGCGAAGTTGTCTATTGATTCCAGACAAAGCTCTGGGTAACAGGTTCAAGATCACAGGTTGTGGAAATGTTTTGGTCTAAAAAAAAAGGGGGGGGGGGGGTCATTGAATAAGGCATATTAGCCAGTGTGACTACGCGGTACAAATTACATGTCAACGCAGTTCGGTCACCTAATAACAGTGCTAGGCAATATTGGAGATACATGTATCTTATACTATATTAGATACTCTTTGGGTATCTTGTATCTGTATGGCGATACGTCTCGCAAGACGTGCATCAGTATCTGTATTTCCGATACACTGAAAAATGTATCGTGTATCTTAGATACAAGATACTGCGATCGCACCACCACTGTGCGAAACATACGTTGGCTGAGCTCCGCTTCTCTATAGCTGTCACTGCTGCCACTAAGTCACCACAATAAAACTAAAGGCAGTGACATTACTTTATCTTTCCGCCAGAGTTTTCCAGCGATGATAGGCGATGATTTCTGAGCGTCCCTATTGGTTGAGCAGAGTTACGTGGTGGTGCTCGCGTCCTATCGACAGACAGCGCGCAAACGCGCAAATGTCTACACCCAGCCAACCTTTCGTTTTATCGTTTTTTTTTCTTTTTAGTTGTGTCAGTGCTATGGCACTTGGCACTTAGCCACTGTCCTGTGCCGCATACTCCAGTGCGCGCGGCGTCTTTCGCACACATTCTGATGCCTCCGTAGTGTCATTATCGAAGTTTCTTTTGCTTGGTGCCTCGTTACGAAGTCTGAAGAATACAATAATTGTGGGTTGCTTGTGTCTCGTGCTTATTAACACATCGCGATTTCAAGGATCTCGTGTATGTAAGTTGACTTGCATGCAATGAGATTGACTTATAAGCAAAAAGATTGTAACAGCTATAGCACCCCGGTACCGATGCTGGATCTAACAGAACAAACATTCACCTAACAGACGCTATCTTGGCGTACGTCTCCTTTCTTTTATTCAAAGAGTTCTTAAAATCATAATTTATTGCTAGCTGAAGTTCCTTCTTTGGAGTCCTTTATTATATTACTCATGTCTCTCTCTATATTTTTTTCCGGTCTACTTACTGCAATATGCCTTTAACGTTCTGCCAAGGTAAGCTCTCTGCTTTATTCTTACTTTCAACTGTATGCGTCATTTCTGTTACTGTTTACATACTTATATTAGACTTGAATTTACTGTCATGTAAGACGATCTTAAGGAAAAATATATAATTTAGTCGAGTCCACTTATAACGATACCGTTTATAACAATATATCGGATATAACAATTAACAACGATGACACCGTCCACTTTTGTATGCTCTTGATGGCAAAATAAAGCCGCTTATTTAGATGTTCCAGTACCGCGATATCGGATATAGCGATTGAATCCGGCTACAGCGCGCGCCGACGGCATGCGCCGCGTTGCGCCTCGCGCCTTGTCACCTCCTCAGAAAACGAGCTGACTGCGCCGCTTAAGAGGAAGCAAAAGGAGCAGCTTTCCTTCCGAACTCGCCTCCCGGAGCCGCCGCTTTGGCTCGTACGCGCGCCCGGCCGCACCAAACGTTGGCTCGCACAGCTCGCTCGCTCAGTCGGCATTTGTGCGCGCCGTGCTTCGACAGCTGCCTCCGTTTTACGTTTCCGCCGCGGATGGGACGTCGGGACGTCATGGCCGACGTCCCGCCAAGGGGTGGCGGAGTTGTGGTCGCCACTTAACGAAGATGCGTCGGGTCAGGACGATTTTCTTCATGCACACGATGTTGTGGAAATGTCCGAGTGCCTCACTGATGAGGCGATCGTTGCGCGTATACGTGCTGCGGACAGCGGTGAGAGCGACGACTCCGACGACGCAGTTGAACACCTTACCCAGGTCATTTCTTTTCAACCCGCTTATAACAATTATCGGTTATAACAATGGGATTTCCTTAGCACTTGGGTATCGCTGTAAATGGACTGCACTATAATCTGAGAGCGCCTGGAGTATACAGTAACAAAAATTCTGCTTACTACTAAGTAACATAGCGAAATTGAGTTTGCATTATAATAACTTAAATTATTAGGAGCCATGTTAAAATACGTTAGAAAACGTGTTCGAGAAACATTGCTATACCAAATGCTTAGTTTTTCTCATGAGGAACCGCTTTTATATTTCGCTTATATATATTTGTCTTCCTTGTTTAGGCTTCGCTAATTTCTTTTACTTTTACTAATCACCTGGTAATCGGACCTATAAGTGGCAATAGTCTGAATAGCGGCGCTGCCCTGCGGCGCTTTGTACGCTGTACAATATGCCTGAACGTTTCGGGCTGTACATGTTCCTGGTGACGTACACCTGTCCGGTGATCCATTGCGAAAACCGTAATACGTTTACGGGCAAGGTAGAACTCCACAGTGGCATTTGCGCGATCGTGTGGAGGCTTTTTCTTGAGGTTCTTATGATTAGATGGTAACCCGCTTGCTGGTAGGCAAGCAGAGCAGCGATTCTCATCAGTTGCAAAATCGGCCAGCAAAAACTGCTCTCAGCGACGTGTATAATGAGCTGCCATGTTAAGCAGCTAAAGCATCGCCAATAAGTTGTTTTGGAATGAAACTAACATACCTTGAGCAAGAAGTAGAAATCTTTTGCGATACTAACACATTTTCATTCAAATAAAACAAAATTGGTGGCAGTTCAATTTTCAAGCGAGCATTTTATTGCGATAGCAATTATATGGACAGTCTCGGCTGGAAAATGTCCGGAAAGATGGTTGGAAAGAAATGGCTGGAAAGATGGCGGTAGCAGCACGACGGGCGCATTTAAAAGTCGTCGTCGAGCTCGCTCGCTTCTTATATTTGCGCAGCGAGAACATTGCCCTTCCGTTGTCTGCTCGCGCGGTTTTCTCGCGGTGAGGGGAAGAGGAATGTTTCACGCTTTCACCGTGATGTCCGCGCTCATGTTACCGAGCGTACGAAAGTCACTCGAGCTGAAGGGACGCCGCTAAACGAACAAACAGAAGATGAGCGCGAACTATCAAGTGTTACAGCTCGACAGTTGAAGCACGCTAGTTTCCTTCGCTGCTTCGGCCGCCTTTGCAACAGGAACGCTGTTCAAACCGAGAGTATCCATTGGCGAGCCTCACTTTTTGTGCATAGGCGTTTAGTGCTACATTATACAGATAAATAATAACAAACTTGAGAATGTATCGAAGTATCTTAAGATGCAATTTGATTGCATTATATCGGATACAGTCAGTGTTGTATTTTGTATCTGTATCGCAAATACTTCTTGCCTGAGTATCTTGTATCGTATCACGATACAGTTTCAAAGAATCTTTGCCCAGCCCTGCCTAATAAAGATATGAAGGAGCAGAAACATGTGCTCCTTTGTAGACACAAACATTACGCGTGCCGGAACGAGTACATAATGGAGGCACCTTAAAAAGAAATGTAAGACTTAGCAGCGAACGCACCATGGCGCCACTCGATATGCGGCTGCCTAGGGAAGTCCGACGTGCCGAGGACGGAGTGTTCAAGGCTGCCGCTGCCGCGGCAACGACGGCAGGTGGCAAAGACGTACGGCGGCAGCTCTCGGTGCCAGAACCTGCATACGAAGGCGATGCTTTATGCATTTGGCCCCATGTGCGCCCGGTGTATCAATCCTACCTGCGGCGCTGCTGTAGCGCGTGTTGGACTCCATGTAGCTGGCTCGACCCGACGAGTCCGGCAAGGTCGGCACGGACCGAGAGTGCTGCGTCTGAGGATGCTGTCCGTAAGCGGTCACTTTTCGAACAGCTCGCGGATTCAGTTCGTCGGATGCCCGCCTAGAAATGCCGACGGGGTGCTGCGGCTCTTTGGACGCTTTGCGCCCTCCGATAGCCACAGAATATTCGTGACCGTCTGACGTCCTCTCGGCGCCGATCTTCCGAAGCTGATCGGAATCTTTCCGAGGTCCGGTCTGCTGTGCCTGGAACGGCTGGTCGACCACATGTCGGATGCCATGTCGGGGTGGATCATCGCCTGGAGGGGTACAGTCTGTCAGACGAAGAAGAAAGCTTTTCGTTTCTGACTGCCTGTTGACTGAACGCGTTGTGCGTTTGAGATAATTCTTTCATAAAAAAATTACTTTCCTTCCTGCATGGTGACACATAATTTACAGTCAGTGTCAAATGTTAGACCAAGACACACAGGAAAACCTGAATATTCCCGCTGCTTCGGCAGGCAGCCCTGTATTTTGATTTCCGACCTGTTGTAAAGCGCGCTTGCAAGTCTGTGCACTTCGATCTAATACAGTCACAAATTGCTGGGAAAGTCTGAATGTTCTCATATCTAGTGGTCCCTAAACTTATGATGCCGACTGTACTGTCGCGAAACGCCAGAGTTAAGCAGAAGGTTTTTCTTTTCAAATGTAGTTAGAGACGTTCTTTTTCGACTGCTCTTTTGAGAGGGACCCTCGGAAGAGAATTCCAGCCGACGGGGGGAAGAAGCTACATCCGGTCGTTTCGTTCGCGCCCCGTGCCCGAACGAGTGAGCGCCCAGCAGGGGGCTGCTAGACGACCGGCCGCCGAACCCGAGCACGTGTGTGCGCGTCGTTGCTGCTTGCTGGAATGTGCCGTTTTCAGAAAGTGCACTAGTTTTGTTCCGAAGCAGGATTCACGCGACCACGTAAACTCGCGTGGGGATTGGTTACCTTCGGCTTGCCTGATTGGTCTTAAGAAGCCGATTGCCGATTGGTGGAAAACCCCGAGGTTCGCGTACCCGTGGATGCTGCCAAACTCAATTTAAACAGCGACTCTGGCCCATTTTGGAGAGAGCGGACTCGGGGCCCACCAGCATCGCACGACCAGGACCAGCCAGGCAGGCCGACGGGGTATGCCATCATTTTCTATGTCTTGTATTCAGTGTATTTTGTAAATATAAGTTGTGTTAGATAAATAAACCCCCCAATGAGTGCTCTCCGGAATCATCGTGTTGACTCCTCGTCGCTTGCCTGTGCGGACTTGCTCCCACACTTCTTCGTCTCCTGGTCTTCCGATGCTCTTAACTTTTAACAACCCCGACGTTTCGCTACAAAGTGGTGGAGGTTGCTCGGTAACGATATTCCCGCTCTGAAATTATGCCCCGAGTCAACAACAAGTATCAGGAACCTACCTCTGACTGCTCTACTATGACGGAACCCGCTACCTTTATCTCTGCTATGTCTGCCCCCCAAGCAAAACCTTTCGTCGGACCACCTGTGTTTAGAGGCGCGCCGGAGGAATCTATTTCCGAGTGGCTGCTTTGCTACGAACATGTAGCCTCGCTTAACAATTGGGACCAAGCAACGAAGGAGAAATTTTTATATCTGGCCTTAGACGGAGATGCAAAAAAGTGGCACACTACTCAGATTCTAACGGGTGCCCCTAATTCGTGGGAAGAATGGGCGACGCTATTAAAAACATCGTTTACGAGTCGTCACTCAGTCGAGATCGCCTATTTGCGACTGGAAAACCGCACCCAGCTGCCGTCCGAGACCCCCGAGCAGTACTACTATGACGTCGTGCAGCTCTGCGCAAGAGTAAACCCGTCTATGACGGAAGATGATCGGTTGCGGCACCTTACGCGCGGTTTGCGTCCGGATGTTCAGGAGAAGATGATAATCGCAAACCCGGAGACCTGCGCTGCATTCCTGCAAATTTTGCAGCGCATAAATCACGCAGCCTTGATGAGCCGTGCGTCGGGGCCACAGCCGATTGGCACCCTCTATTCTACCGGCTTGCAACCGTGGATGCAAAACATCGCGCCTGCGGTTGGGATGGCAGCCGCCGCAGCAACAATACAGCCTCCTCCTACGTGTGTCGCCACTTGCGCCGCGGCCGAATTGCGTTGCCCACGGGAGGCTGCCGACCGCGAGAGAGACGTGAAAGCAATTGCGGACTCCATCGCCTTGCTATCGGACCGGCTAAAAAGCATCGAAGACGAGATGCGTCGCCCCCCAATGCCTTGGCCACAGAGAACCTCCCGGGCCAACGACGGGCGTCCCCGATGCCAGATTTGCAACCGCATCGGCCACATAGCACAAAAATGCTGGCAACGGTTCCGAGATGGTAGGAACGATCATGCGGAGCCCCTTGACAAGCAGAACGGGCAGCATACTCCTTCGGGAAACGAGAATGGCCAGGCATAGGGGGCCAGCCTGGCCGTTCAGTTTGCAGGTTGTCAAACAACCAATTAATTTATGTACCGGTCAAGGCGAACGGAAGAAGCGGCAAATTAATCGTGGACACGGGCTCATCTGCAAATGTCGTGTCCTTAGATTTTGCACGAAAAATTACTTCAGTGCAAGAGTCAAGAGAGAATGGAATTTCCATCAGAGGAATTGGAGGAGTTGTCCTATCGCCCGTTGGGGAAGAAGAAATAATTCTTGAATTCGGCGCCACGCGACTCAGTCAAAAATTTCTCATTGTGAAGGACTGTCCTTACGAGCTGCTGGGTGGGCTCCCATTTTGCCGAGCAGCTCGCTTAGTTGTCGATTTTTCAGCGAAAAAACTGCAAATTGGAGGAGAAGTGTTAAATATTGAAGCAGTGTCAAAGAGTGCCACTCACGGAGATGTCCCAGCGAGGTTTCCGGAGCAGATCCGCCTAGATCCGCGCACCCAGGCGTTTGTGAATACACACGCCCACACTGTCGATACGAATGTGACTTCGACAGACGGGCTAAAAGACGGCAAAGCGGACTCGCATTCCCGACAGACCCAGGTACCTTCACCGGCTAGTGAAGAAAAAGTAGAACCGCTAGTCATGCTGGAACAGGGGGACGTTGGAGAAATGCAGAGGGAAGACTCATGGATGAGAGGCATCATGCAACACCTCGAACACCCGAGCGCGCCCGTTGTCAGAAAAACTAAAAGAGCGGCACGGAGCTTCCGGTTGGTCGACGGTGTATTGCGTCGAAGGGCAAAAGGATTTCGGCAGGATCACGCGGCACTCGTTGTCCCGAAGAGCTTGAGAACCGAGGTTATAAGACATTGTCATGAGGACATAACGGCAGGTCACCTCGGAATCCGGCGAACTTGGGAGAAGGTGCGGCGGCGCTACTTCTGGCCGGAGATGTTTTCGCACGTAACCAAGTATGTAGCGACCTGCCCGCAATGCCAGACGAGAAAACCAGAACCTGGCTTCACTCCGTTTTTCTCTTTCCGCGGCCGCCAGCCGCCTTTGCCCATTGACGCGAGCCCCCACCTTCAGTGTGGCAACGAGACAGTGCCGCGCCGGCTCAAAAAGGCGCGAATAGATAAGCGCAGGAGAAACCAGCAAGCAAAAAGCAAGAAAGCGTACGATGCTAAACGACGCAGTGCTCTCTATCGTCAGGGGGACTTGGTGTACGTGTGGACTCCCAGCCGGGCAAAAGGGAAGACGACGAAGCTTCTTCACAGATACCACGGACCTTTCCGTCTCGTGCGCCAGGTAGCCGAAAACAACTGGGAGGTGGTAGATCAAACTGGGAAAAAACGTGACGTTGTGAATGTTGCGCGTTTCAAGCCTTGCCACGTTCGATTATGTTCCGACGCCGATGACGCAGACGATGAGTCTGGTGATAATCACGAGGTGCGCGATCCAAGTGGTGTTGTGCGCGAGAACAGTGCAACGAGTGATGAACAGGGATTCCATCAAAGTGTTGTGCGCGAATGCGGCCCAGGTGGTGATGTGCGCGAGTGCGGTTCGCGAGTACACCAAGAACTTGGTTTGGGTCGTGGTGTGCGCGAGACAGAGACCAGTGATCCAGTGCAGCAGTGCGAAGGCTCCGACTCTGAAACTGAACTTTACACCCACTGGAAGACATTTGCAAGCGCCAACAACGGACAACAAGATGTCGCCGCTTACAACACTGACACTGACTTGTATTACAGTGCCAACGAGTGAACTTCCGTGCTCTTTTGTGTTTCGCGATTTCTCAGTTGTTGTTTTAATCAAATGTAGTTTTTAAGTTTCTCACTTTTAGACAGATGTATAAACTTCTCCTAAGTAAGCACCCCCATATACACTTGTATGTAAGATTGTTTTTTCATATTTGTTTGCGTACGTTGTAAATAAAACGAGTGGGTCACTCTTTTTCGTAGGGGGGAGGTGTCGCGAAACGCAGAGTTAAGCAGAAGGTTTTTCTTTTCAAATGTAGTTAGAGACGTTCTTTTTCGACTGCTCTTTTGAGAGGGACCCTCGGAAGAGAATTCCAGCCGACGGGGGAAGAAGCTACATCCGGTCGTTTCGTTCGCGCCCCGTGCCCGAACGAGTGAGCGCCCAGCAGGGGGCTGCTAGACGACCGGCCGCCGAAACCCGAGCACGTGTGTGCGCGTCGTTGCTGCTTGCTGGAATGTGCCGTTTTCAGAAAGTGCACTAGTTTTGTTCCGAAGCAGGATTCACGCGACCACGTAAACTCGCGTGGGGATTGGTTACCTTCGGCTTGCCTGATTGGTCTTAAGAAGCCGATTGCCGATTGGTGGAAAACCCCGAGGTTCGCGTACCCGTGGATGCTGCCAAACTCAATTTAAACAGCGACTCTGGCCCATTTTGGAGAGAGCGGACTCGGGGCCCACCAGCATCGCACGACCAGGACCAGCCAGGCAGGCCGACGGGGTATGCCATCATTTTCTATGTCTTGTATTCAGTGTATTTTGTAAATATAAGTTGTGTTAGATAAATAAACCCCCAATGAGTGCTCTCCGGAATCATCGTGTTGACTCCTCGTCGCTTGCCTGTGCGGACTTGCTCCCACACTTCTTCGTCTCCTGGTCTTCCGATGCTCTTAACTTTTAACAACCCCGACGTTTCGCTACAGTACGTTCCAGTTTGCGTCTGTTTCGATGACAAGTGGTGCCTGAAGAATATTTGCGTTTTCCAAGCGACTACGTACACTGCAAATGTTTGCTCAAAAGAGAATGTGCAAAGGCCTTAGTTACCTTCTAAAAACGTTCTAATGTAGACACAACAGAGTTTAACGGAATGTACCCTAACTGTGACGTGACAAAGACAAAAGAACAGTTTCAAACCCTCAGCTGTCCACGTTATTTCGTGTTTTATGAGCAATGACTTCTTTGTCAAAACACTGTCTATCCTATATTAATGTAATCAACGAGGACACTACGTACATGCTGCTTGACGCCGCTCTTGGCTCGATTTTCGGCGCTGTGAGCTCTCTGCCTTGACGGGAGACGCCATAGTAGTGGCCAAAGGACAGCTCTGGTGACACGATCGAGGAGTTGGGCGAGCAGCAACGGACGCCGTTCGCGACCGCAGCGTACGTCAGTGACGTCTGTACGGTGCCGGGCAGGGCCTGCGGATCGTTCAGAGCGGATTCGAACACACGACCTAGTAACCAAGAAGAGACTTTGAAGCTGGCAGTGGCTATCTTGCCTACAGCTGTAAACTACAGGTCGCGCGACTACCTCGAACGTCTCGCGGCTTTCTGTCGAATCCCCGCTGTCTCGACAACGCCGCGAGAGGATGACGAGCCTGGCGAGCTAACAAGAGTGCCTGGATTTAGCTGTACGCACAATGAACGCGTCTTTTCGCAGGACAGTGTGCCTAGTGGCGATTCCGAGCGCGTCCTCGTTCGCTGCGCGAGGATTTTCTTCTTCCTGTAGCTCGCGGCACGTGCCTGCACAAGCCGGTTTGATGATGTCGCTCGCCCTAGTGACGTCGCGGTTTATTCAGGGAAACGGAATCGAACGGCATACATCGTGCCGCTTTGATAATGTTTCTGCCTGTTAGTTCTACTGTTGGACTGGCCACTGCTGGACATTGCCATAGTCGTATATGCACATAGTGCTTCTGATTACTTTTGTCTCTGCTTATTCTTTTATTCTTTCTAGTTCTTCTTTTTTGTGCGCTTCCAAGCGGAAACGAAGAGGAAGGAGCAGACAGAGAAAGAATTAGGCAAGAAGCGAATCCAATCTTTGAGAAAGGCACCGTCCGATTCATGGCCTATCCCCCTAAGTGGGTTGCGCCAAGTGTCTGAGGAACAACAACAACAACAACAACAATCCCCCAGCGTGGGTGTGTGCCAAAGTTATAGGAACTAAACTACACTACACTACACTAGAAGACCAGTGGGAGGCTCTGCTGGTGACGCAAGACCCTGACAACCAGCTACGATTGGTGAACAAAGCTCGGGCGGCGGTAGCGAGCCATGGCTACCTGGACTGAGGAGGCCACCCACCTTAGGGCTCAAGTACAAAGAGCCTGGTCAAAAATAAAGTTCATTTCTCTCTCTCTTCAATATTATGCGTGATCTATTATGCGTAATGGATTTCAATAATGTTCTTCCATCCATCCATCCATCTCTCTAGCAGTGGGAGGACGTGTTGGCAAGCTCAGACCCAGTCGTCCAGACAACCACTACGCTATAAATCAAAAACCCACTACGCTATAAGTCATTGTAATTTTTGAGAAGCAGGGCAGCAGGCACTGTGCCATTTTTCGTCATTCTACGGAGAGCGTTGGTACCTGCTAAACGCATGTAAGGCATTATGCGCACTTTATTGATGCTGTGCCTGATGACGATAAAGAATTATGGCAGAGCCCTTTGTAATGGGTTGGAAGCATTCAGCAACCTACTCGTTGCGCAATTCGCATTGTGTGACGCCTGGTTACAGAAATCGCGTTGTGCGACGCTTGGTGCTTATTTTACTCTTCTACCACGCTATATTGCATTTGCTAATATGGTTCCTTCCCGACATGAAGCCTGTATAGGACCTTTTTGCAGAGCAGTTTCAAGCACCGGCATGGCTGAGAGGTTGAATACTGGGCTCCCACGCAGAGGGCCCAGGTTCGAACCTCGTTCCATCCTGGAATTTTTTTCTTATTTCGTCTTTTTCTTATTTGGAGCGATACTGGTTACGGACACCGGCGGCGGCGGACAACTACGGCGCCAAAAACGACCGGTGAAATGATCTCATAACAGCTTTTGCTGTAAAAAATATGATTTGTGGCGTAGTGAGTACGTTGCTAATTTACTGGTATTAGTACCAAATTAAAGCCCCACATCAATGGGGCTTTAAATTAAGAGCGTGGAGGCAGCCGCGCTTGGCGTTACGTCACGGACGGCGGCACAAACAAAAGACTGCATACGTGAAGTAGGCTTAGAACACTTACTCCACGAGAAAGTTGGTTTCTACACGAGAAAGCCTTTTGTGGGGGAAAAGCACGCTTTGCAACTTTATAGCCGGGCACTGGGCAAACATATTGGTCCGTTCAGAGCGGGGATAGGAAAACGAGCCGGCTCGCCAAAAAAATGAGGGCCCGAAGATCCGCGCCAAATTGTCCCATAGCAAGAAAACTGCGTTGCAGCGACGCTCCGTCGGGTCATTCAAGCACTGCGGCCAACTGCAACGGTACAGCGCGAGTATGACAGCGCGCACCCCTTTATTCGCAAAAGTCGAAGATGTGGAGGGCACTCAAGAATCCGAACACGCGAGGCAAGCGTATCACAAAAGCGACACTGAGCCACTTATCAAGGTCAAACGCATACACAGAAGCTACATAAATAATGTATGTGTTACATAAACACAATTTGATAGCAATTACGCTCGTGCGATGAAGGCCATATAAGAGCAGAAGCGCAGCCATTGCACGCATATTTGCAAAATCATCGCTGCATTGAGACCACGGTCAAAGCACTCGTGTACAGGTCGGCCATGTTCTCCGCAAAAGTAAGGCGACATATTCGCGCTTTTCAAGCACGCCGTCCGAAGGAGCCACAAGCATGGCGTTGCTCCACTGCGCGCATTGTGCGTTATCCCAACCAGCACAAGAGTCTTGAGAATATTTAACCCACTATATATGTATAATCGAATGTTTTATGTTGATCTAGCACGTATTGTATATAATTAGTCATGAATACGTCCCCAAACAAGCGGCTTCCATCAAAGTAGCATGCACCGCTTGCGCGGGTTCATGGGTGTTCCCCGCGCGCAACGAAAGGCTTCCGAAAACTCCGGCACGTTCTGCAGCACCGCGTCGCACATAGAGTCTTCGGCGACGTAGTAGCTGCCGATGCACTTGGCGTAGCAAATGGCGACGAAGAGCAGCTGTTCGCCCGTCAGGCGTTCCAAGAGGACGAGGCGCCGGCCATCGCTGGAGTTGCGGTATGTGTCGACTACGGCGCCCAGAGAGACGACCTCGGCGAATAAGACAGCGTCATCATTATACTCGACGGAAAGCGAGACGTTCGAGATACACGACAGGAATGTGCTGAACGAGGTGCCCCCGGAGTCCGCGGTAATGTACGCGTTGTGAAGCCTCTTGCCCAAGGCGAAGGCCACCTGGGATGCGATGCGCAAGAGCGTTATGCATTGACAAATATTCATAATTCCCGCAGTAGCGCAAACAACCACATCGATGGTGAAAGCGTAAGACGACCCGCCACGGTGGTCTAGTGCATAGTTAAGGTGCTCGAATGCTGACCCGAAGTTCATTCCGGCCTCGGCGGCCGCATTTTCGGATGGAAGCGAGAATGCTAGAGGCCAGTGTCTTAGAGTCTTAGTACCCGTTAAAGAACTCCAGGTGGTTGAAATTTCTGGAGCCCTCCACTGCGGCGTCCTCCATAATCATATCGTGGGTTTGGGACGTTAATCCAACTATTATTATTATTATTATTATTATTATTATTATTATTATTATTATTATTATTATTATTATTATTATTATTTTATTATATTATTTCATTTAGCCGCTAACGCTTGCGTAATGAATGGCGCAATAAAAAAAATTGGCAAACACATCACGTTTCCACTTCATCAGTGCAAATTTCTACTTCCTCAGCCTCCGTAACGACCGATAATTACCTGAAACATAGGTTGATTGTCTTATGCGGTTTAATGTCACAAATCGGCTCAGGTCATGTGCGTGCACCGATGTCTCACAATATACGGGACTGTATATAGCACTTCATCTCCATCGAAATGCTACCGCCGCGACTGGGATCGAGCCCGCGTCTTTCCTGTGAGCTGACGAGCACCGTAACCACTGAGCAACCGCGGGGGCCACCTTAAAGATATAGTGCATGAGGACACGCCAAGACCGTCGCTGCGCCGAGCACTGACGACTCACACACACCCAGCACAATAGACTGTAGAACAAGCGCTCTCAGCTGCCCCTTCAGTGACCTCTTCACTGCGCATTCTCGTTTACCAACACTCAGCTACCGCACAAATGCTGTATCCACCTCTTCTCCCTTTCCATTGGGCGCGGAGAGACCACGTATCAATTCAACATATACCTCACTGATCAGTGATCACCCTCGCAGAATCTTTCTCTGGTGCACAGCGTACCGTGCGAGAGATCTTATCACTTCTAAACTTTATACGAAACAGCACGGCGACGGCGACGTTTTACCTTGAGCGTCCTCATAATTGTCATCGCAATAATGATACATGACCTTTGTTAGGGAGCCTACGTGACCGGCCGGTTATGTAGGCTCCCTAGCCTTTGTTAGGTGCTTTGATGCGAGCTTTCTCTCAGGGGGGCGCACGCATCGAGGCCCACTGGCATTTGTTGTGTCATACCGACCCCTATTACCATGTAGTAACACTATACTAGCATTGTGTTACCATTCATTACCGCAGGATGAAGTCACGTCTTCATTATTGTATATTTATGATTTCCGTAGCCAATCAGGCGTGACCACGCACTTCCCTGCGTCCAATTGAATTCATGTCCCGCCACTCTGTATCAGTCAATCACGTCTTTCCCCATCCTATAAATGATGCAATAAACGCCATGCGGCGGAGTCCTCCCTTACCTGAAAAAGCAGCGTCTCGGCTCATTACTGCGCGTCCTCCCACCACTAGGCCTCTCCGTCGGCCCGCCTCGGGCACGGACGCTACAACCTTTTATGGCGCAAGGGCACGCGATGGCTAAAGAGCGCCAATGACGCCGCATACAAAGGTAACGCCGATACATCTACTACAACGCCAAGCCTGTATTGTAAATTTTACCAACCTGTGTGCCAAACCCGCCGTAGTTGATGGACGCCATGGCGTTCATGTCGTAGTAGGGAAACGCGAAGGCGTAGGGCAGCAATATGTAGTCCCACAGATGCTCGACGTCCACAGAGAATGCCAATGTCTCGATGGCCGAAAAGGCGATCTTAATGTCTAAGCCGCGGAAGAAGGTACGCGACAACCAAGCGTTGCGCCAGTTCTGCAGGAACGAGTCGCCCATCTCTCCAACGATGATTTCACCGGGAAACGAAACGTTGTACGTCGGAGCAAAGATGCTGAAAGACAGCTCGGTGGTGTTCCACAATCTGCGACAGGTTGAAGTTGAAGTTGAAGTTTATTTCAGGCAAAAGCAAAAAAAAATAAAGGTAAAATTTGCCTAGGGGACCGGCGAAAAGGCATAAAAGCCTGACAAAGCACCTGCCCCTTGAGAGGTTAGGTTAATACAGTCACACTTGAAGTCACACTTGAAGGTGGGAAAGAGCCATAACTTTCGCAACAAACCCCACAGAGTCAATGCATAAAAACGTCTGAAATTTCGGACACATATTCTACAAAGTCCGATTTTTCGGACATTTTGCTCAAATTACAGGGCCCAAAACTGCATTAACTGAATTCACCGCCGCTGCCGCTTCGATCTGTGCTTGAAACTATATACGCTGAGGACGTACTTCGATAAGTTTCCATGATCGTCCATCTGTCTAGGCTAGCATGGAGGAAGGAAAAAACTACAGTAAGCAAAAGTTAGCCACAATTGGGTTTCTTGCGGCTCACTACCTCTGAAAACTCCCTCGCTCCTGAAATTACTACCTCATGTTGGAATAAAAGCGTACATGACAGTTTTACTGCGACCTCTGAGGAACGTAGTAAAAGGATGTCACAATCCAATTTTACTACGCCCCAGGGAGTTTTCTGTCACGTGATTTTCCTGCTGGAAAGCCGTATTACAGATTTTCGCATATCGTTGGCGTATGCCGTATAGTGGCCCTGGAGACAGGCGAGTGTAAGAAGCTTGCGCTTATATGTCTGGTTGCGGTGATTGCAAGTTCAACTCGCGCCGGCATCCGGCTGCGCACAGCGGGCTGGATCTCACGTGGTTCTATCATCGAGCGGCTGTGCGCGTACGAGCGCCAGCCCCCGAGCCTGGACGCCGCGGACACCTCGCTTCCGTGCCGAATCAGCGGCAACAAAACCAAGCTGGTGTGATCGTCCGTGGTTGCTTCCTGGAAAGTGACCGGCTACAACTTCGAAGCGATCAGAAAAAGGCTTCGCTACGTCGTCGGCACGAAGCCGGCAAGCGGCCGGTGTGAGTGCGTCGCCGGAACAGGTGAAACAAGCGTCGCTTAGATTTTGTTTCACAGAAAATGTCTGCTGGAGTAAAGTACAGTCCGAACTGTGTATATCGCTCCATGCGGCCACCGTTGTGAAACATCTATATACCGCGAAGGCGAGCCCGGCGCACTGCGAGTACGAGCACGGTGAACACCGGGCCTGAGAGCCGTCTCGTTCGCTGTAAGTGCATCGCTCCGTAAGACGCAGCGAATAGAGGACACATATTTTTAATTTGTGTTTAAAATAACGACGACGAAATTGCATATAGGAGATGCATTCTGTGATCGCCAGCTGTCGTTCATCGCATAGCCGTGCTCCTCGAAAAGGCCTAGCGACGCCGTGGGTAAGAAGCCGGTACAGGGGCGGCGCCGCTCTTCTTCGCCGGCGTTCCTGGATATGTGCTGCTACTGTGTTTGTGCACCGCTGCTCAATGAAAAAAAAAACTGAGTGGCCGTGGTTTGTGTGTGCTTAGCTATTGTGATAAGAGAATGAATGTGGGTCCAGGATCCGTATGAATTGACACGGCAGTCAGGTGTTTGCACACAACACAGACTATATTACAACACATGAAAGTTAAACGCTCTACAAACAAGACAACACGTCATCACGCTCCGATGTAGAAGTCCTATGCGCCTAGACACACATGAACTCCTACTCGCCGGTACGTAGTCGTTGCGGTGAGTTTTGCCGTCGTGGACGCTCCACGAGGCAGTCAGACATCCACCGCCCCAAGATGGCTTGACCAGGCTGTGACAGTAGTGGTCGAGCTTCAGGCCGGCAGGACACCAGGCCACCGCAGTACAGCTCAGTAGCCGGTCACAGGCACGAACTGCTGAAACCTCGTGTCACCTGAACAGCAGGCGGTCGCCCCTCTTATGCCAGGCCACGAACACCCAGGCCACAGGTCGTCACGTCCGGTACACCGCTCAGGTCCGCATAGCTGCAGGACACCCGGTCGAGGGAAGCAGCTCACAGCGGGACATCATGCTAACCAGGTCCGCATGGCTGCAGGGCGCTTGGTCGAAGAACGTCGCGACCCGAACCGCCGATCAGCAAGCTGCCGTTCGAATCGTGTCCCGCTCCATCTGCCCAAGCTGCACGCCGCGCTCCTCTTCTTTTAGATGCGAAGCAGCTTTTGCGCTGGACTTTGTCCGTAGTGCCAATGGCGACCGTCCGCTTTTTAAAACCTACCATAGACGTCTGTAACATATTGAGCGCGCGCTCGCTCCAAGGAGAAGTCTTCGTCTTGTTCTTCGACCGCCTTGATGATGATACGTGCAGAGCACTTTAGGGGCCCGGGCTGCCGTATGCTGTCCTAGCTTGGCGTAACGCAGACAAAACCACGTGTGCTGGCACGCGCTAGCGCGTTCGGGCCTGTGTAAGGGGCTGAGTAAGACGCTGTGGCCTCTCCCCATTACGCTCTCTCAGCAATCACGTGATGGCGTCGGGGAACGAGATTCTGCAGACGCACGATGAACCCGCGTGGCGTGCTCCAGCAAGAGTTCGGGACGAGTAACAGCAACTGTACAGTGAATTCATGGTGTGCTCCACATGCAAGGACGCGTTAACATCGGGCAAGGTGCCCGTGATGAACGGAACTTTAAGTCGACCCATGCGCTTCTTCGCATCCCCACATGGTTCCCTTTAGTGGGAGATGGTGAAATTTTTCTTGTTCCTCTAGTCGGAAGCACATAGCGAAGAGCAGAACTGCCGTTTCCTCTTCGCTTTGTCGCGGCCACAATCCACATCATCACAGCAATATTTTGCGGGTTTGTGAATCAGCGCTGCTAACGCGGGTACGGCCAACACGGAGTGCCAGCGAATATTTGGGTAATCAAAAAGGTGAAATAAGGCGGCTTTATACTAAAAGGTCGGTGTGACTCTTGGCGACTTGTCGCCAACCTTAAAAGTTTACGCGTACGCTGTGAATATTTATTGTGCAAGCACGCAAAACGCAAGTCTCCTACCGGCGCTACATGGCAGGTCAAGATACGGTGCCTGTATATACCGGGTGACCTGTGTACGGTTGCAGTGCGAGCAGTCGGTTGATGTGGTGTTTTATTCTGTATTGGTTGTGTATATGTGCATGTGTATGCGTTCATCTCTGCATATGTTATGGCTACTGTGTTCTCTACGTTGATCAAATCAGAATTTCGATGGATCATGGTGCAATCGCACCCCTTAACTTTTTTTTAACCACCAGAAATTTCCGCGAAAACCGAGTTACGGGAGTAAATAAATACTACTACATCAGCCACAAAAAACTGTCGAGCGAGAAATAACTCTCAGAAATCACCGGGAAAACTTTGTAAAGGCAGTAAAAATTTACTCACACTACCGTATTTACTCGAATCTAGGCCGGCCCCGATTCTGAGCCGATTTCCGAAATTCGCAAGGTCAGAAAAAAAAACTTAATCGTTGTACTCGAATCTAAGCCGACCCGACCCGACCCCCCTCCCCCCACTTTCGCACATCGTTTTTTCGAAAAAAAAAACATCGGCTTATATTCGAGTAAATACGGTTTACTCGCTGAAGACGTCAGCAGGGTAAATAATTACTACCGTTTCTGCGTTCAAAAACTCGATTAGCATGACAGCAAATTTTTACCTCGACTGGTACGTAGTAAAAAAAAAAAACAGAAAAGGTAATGCGCTAGAGAACAAGCACTTTACTCACTTTTCTGGTTATTTTTGTTTAGTGTATATAGTAGGGAGCGTCACGTGACTATCTTGAAGCCTAGTCATAAAAAATATAAGGGAGAAATAGGCCCAGTTCACTTGACATACAAGCACTACTATTGGTAAGCTCGCTTTGGTTGCATCTGCTGCGCGTGTAGCGGGGGCCTAATCCTGCCCAGGGGGCACCGCGCAATGGCCGGGAGGGGCGGCGTCAGAGGCGGTTGACTTGCCGAGGCTAGCGGAATCACGTGACGCTCCCTCCTAGTTTTTTTCTTCCTCCATGTAGGCTAGTACCAAACCTGAACCGTTAAGCATCATTATCATCGTTAAATATGAGCGAAGTACGCAGGAAAAACTCTCCATATGTGTACCTGTGCCATCTCACCTTTTGCTATGCAGCTCACATACAAACACAGGCATGCAGGGTTCCCCGTCAGGGGGGGGCGAAGGTTCATCGCAGACCCCCCCCCCCCCCTATTAAGTCAATGTACTAGGCAGATTTTGCGTCCCCCTCCTCTTAGGTGATTACGGGGGGTCAATGTATGGGGCAGATTTTGCGCCCCCCCTTGCCCCCCCCCCCGTGCGCACGACTACGCACTATGCATACAAATACCGCACTTCATCACGGTCGCCTTGGCGTCATAGTCGGGCCAGGCGTTCAGGCGTTCCAAAAACGCAGTGTGCACATTCAGCGTGACGGACTCTGCGCCGGAGCGCGCCACCACAGGTAGTATCTCGCGGGCGTAGCTGGCCAGGAGTGCCTTGCCAGCGGCGACGTAGGCGCGGCTTAGGCAGAAGGCGCCGTGCAAGATCTGCGCTCGCTGTGGATGACCGTAGAAGTTAAGGATCAGCTCGCCGTTGGCGAACAGGGCCGCCACCTGCAGAGCACGTGAGACGTTGATTGTATGTTAAATTGTGAGGTTTCAACGTCTGAGTTTGTTTATTTACCACATGCAGTTACACGTTAGGTGACTGGGACGGTGGAAAAAAACTGCATTAAAACAGCTTGACAAGCCCTA
>NW_023614501.1:32500-49149 GCF_013339695.2 Rhipicephalus sanguineus
GAGCTACCTTATACGGCTCGCAATCCAGTGATTGTCGCACTGTGCTGCATCTTGGGTTATTAAACCCGTGTTTGCTGACAACGTGCATCGAGTGCCTTTTCTGCGCCGCGTCGGAGAGTCGACGAACCCGGCCGTAGCGTCTTTGTGCGCTGTGGCGGTGGAGTACGTCGCGTCCCTTCCCGGTCGCGCTCGCAGGGTAAGCTTCTTGCAAGCCATACTCTTGCGAACCGGAAACGGAGCATAGACACCTCCGCCCCCTGCATATATACCTTTTGTCACTCTTCATGCATAGCCAACACGGAGCACCTCATTTTACGTTGTCCTGCCCTACATCCTCATCGAAGGAACAGCGCCATTTTTCTGCATCCCGATTTGGAAGCAGTACAAAAGGGCACACTCGAACACCCTCATCAGCTTATCACATTAGCCCACTTCGGAGTTAGTAGCGGCTTGGCGCGCTTGATTTAGTGTGTGCCTACCAACCGTCCCCGTCCCCTAATCTCCTCATCAGTGACCTTCGGTCCTCAGTTTGCCTAATAAAATCTATCATCATTATCTACACAAATACGAGCGACAAAAATGCGAGTGTATGATCACGTGCACGTGGTACACCACTGCACTGTATTGCAAGAGAAGTGAGGATCGTGGTAACTGGCCACAAATTATGCAGCAATGTTTTCGTTGATACCTCTTCATTTTTACTCACAGCACGAACAAAATAATAGACACAGAAGAAGAAACGACGTAACACGAGCGGTCGTGTTACGTTTTTTCTTCTGTGTCCTTGCTGTTTTGTTCACGCTGTGAGTAAGGATGCAGATGTACCGACTTGCCCAATTAGCTACCGTGCTTCGTTTACACCTTGCATGGCCGGCCACGTATAGTAATAGCGGTTACCGTTCGGTACGAATGCCAAGCGATAACGGTATGTTGAAAAGATTTACTAGACAATTTTAGCGTCCATTGAAGTTTGCCGCTTCGAATAACTACTGTATTTAACCGAGTGTATTTCACCGGTATCACAGCAGACCGATTAGGGCGACTCGGCATGGCATTTCGTCTGCTGCGAATTCGCTCTTGCGACGTTACCGAAAATATGCCGTTGTTATCGCTTGCCTTCTTCGTGTGTGCGATTTATTAAGGCGAGAATGTATGTCGGATGCCAAAGAATACTTGAAAGAAAAGCCGGCGGAAAACTGTACAAAAAGTCCCATGTACAAATTTACAAATAATAAAACCACGTGACTACGCTCATGCGCTACCGTACTGCAGCACTCTCAAGCGTGGTTCGAGCAGAACAACCGTGCGAGCAGACCGTCGACCTATCGCTTATCAGGCATGACGGCGCTTCCTGCAGTGTGCCACCGTCAAAAAAAAAGGGGGTAGCTACGCACTATAGTAGTGCGAAGACTGAGGAAACAGAGAAGGTGGCGGCGTTCCTTTCCTCCTTTCCCTCCTCATCACCCTCACTTCCCTTTCCCATCCCCTTAATATGCCATACTATAGGGGGTATGCACCTGACGTCATCCGCAGGGAGCACTAGCGTCGTTCCAGGATGCCGCCATTTTGGATCAATGTACAGTGCATACCCCCTATACAAGGCTAAACTATGCTTTACTCTCTCCTCTCCTCCTTTCCCTCCTCACCCCCACTTCTCTCTCCCACCCCTTCCAGCTGCGCGAAGCTATGCGAGGCCATGGCCGGTCGGGAGGCGCGTGCACGCTCCTGACCGGCCAAGTCCAGACCGGACGCTCCTCCCGGCGAGCTTGCTCCAGACCGGCCAGACCGGACGGGCGCGAGCGCGCGCCTCCAGACCGGCCGTGGCGAGGCTTGGCGCGTCGTTGCGAAGCTAGGCCACGATGTGCCCAATGGTTGCTAGGCAACGGGCAGTGACGTCAGAGCTAGGCGAGGTTTTTCGCGTTAGACCGCAGCACCGAACCTCCAGCTTAAACAGGTCCGCTGTTAAAATGCTGAACCGCTGCGAAGCCGATGCCTGGAGCAGCGGCCGCTCATTTCGCCGCGGTCCGCGCGCAGTGCCCTTTCGCTCCAAGCACATTTGATAGCGCTACAATATGGCAGCGCATGAACGCAGTCACGTGGTTTAACCTTATAATTCGCGGGCTTTCTTTAACGCCGGGGAAAATCCCCACGCATGTACGCTGCTTGCCACAAAAAAATGGAACTGTCGTTCTGGCGTGTCCTCTACAACGCAACGAAAAAACACTTGGCTCTAAAGTGAATATAAAGAATTTTGCATAACTTATCTTAGTAATTCCTTAATTAAGCGCAATATCTAAAATACTTTAACGAACGCCACATGACGGCAAAACATGATTCGTAGATTTCGCAGATAGTAGCGTTGGGCGAGTTGGTGCATGGCTCAACGAAATATTGTGGCGCAACTGAGAACGAGGAAGAAAAACGAGATAAGTTTCGTTATGTCGTTCATTTCATTCTGCTGCGGTTAACCACTTCTTTTAATTAAAATCGTTACTTCTTGTTAAGTGAAACGCCATGTTAGTACTGCGCTAAATGATAATTGTTAGGGTTCAACGTCCCAAATCACGATATCTGTGATGCACCAAGGACTTCCGATTTGAAGCAATTTTTGGAGCAGGCAAATTTTCATTTTGGAGCACTTTGGAGCTGATAACTTTGCCTCTGGGAGCACCCTGGAGCAGTAATTTCACATTCTGGAGTACATTGGAGAAGCAAGCTGCAATTTACATTCAGACATCGGAATAATTATTATACGGCTGTTATGAAAGGCTAGATACATATCTCGATTCGTTGCGAATCTCACAGAGAAAAAAGTTAGGGCAGCTACGCACTAGTGGTGCGAAGACTGAGGAACAGCGGAGCTGGCGGCGTTCCCCTCCTCCTTTCCCTTACTTCCCTTACCCATCCCTTGCTATACTATACTATACAAGGATATGCTATGCTTCACACACCTCTTTTCCTCATTTTCCCTTCTCACTCTCGCACCACTCCTCCTTAACATCACTTCCCTTTCCAACCCCCTGCTTACCATACATACAGGGCTGTGCAATGCTTTTGCCATCTCCCCTCCTCCGCACCCTCACTTCCTCTTCCCACGCCCTTGCTATACTATACAGGGCTATTCTTCAACCCTTTACCCTCCTCCCCACCTTCACAGGTATATCTCTTTCTGTTTGTTTCGCTCTCTTTCTTTCTCTCCTCTCTCTGTCTTGTTTCTTTTCTCCGTTTTTCTTTTTTCTCTCTTTCTCTCTCTTTATCTAGCATTTTCTTGTTCTCTCGCCCATAGCAATGCCATCATATGGTTCCCATGAATGCTTGTCCTGTTAGCGTGCCTGGATAGCCGAGTGGTTACGACGCTCGCCTTCGGACCGTGGGTGCCCGTGTTCGAATCCCGCCTCGCCAAGAAATTTATTTCGTTCATTTACTTATTCTCCTCCTCTTCACTTCTTTCTCCCTATCTTTTCCTCCCTCCAACGCACTGCTAGCGACGCATGGTGACTTCATCGCTCGGCGATGAAAGGCGCAGTTTCTACGAACGCCACCAGACCTAGCTCAAGCTGGGCCTTCGACAGTGGTCCTTCCGATGCCAGGGCCGTCAGCAATGGGACCGCTACTGACAGCTGCGCATATTAAGACGAAATAGCAGCTGCTCTGACCAGGAGACAAGCCTTTATTAATGCAATTACATTTTTAAAAAAGCAAGCAAGAGATTCAAATATGGATTTTCTCACAGTGTCGAAAGAAACGGGTCCTTCTTTTTTTTGGCAAGCGCGATAGATAAATACCTGGACGTGCTGGTGGAAGCAACAACGAAAAACCTTTTCTGTATGGAGATTCATGGAGAAAGTATTTCAGAAGTGTCGCCGTATTCCCACGTTAGCGTTGCTCTTCTATGGATGCAAAATTAATAATAATAATATCTGGGGTTTAACGTCCCAAAACCAAGATATGATTATGAGAGACACCGTAGTGGAGGACTCCGGAAATTTCAACTACCTGGGTTCCTTAACGTGCACCTAAATCGAAGTACACGGGCCTCAAGCATTTTCGCCTCCATTGAAAATGCGGCCGCAGCGGCCGGATTCGATGCCGCATCCTTAGAGTCAGTAGTCGAGCACCATAATAGCGAGTTTTGGTGCCGGGGACCCCAAGACGCCTACGTTACGCACGCTCTTGGGTTCTTTTGTATTCTCCGGGGATGCGGCTGGGAGTACAAAGGAACGCAAGAGCGCGCGTACGCAGGCGGCTTGGGGTTCCCGGCACTAAAACTCTCTAATCACTAGAGACCCGCCACGGTGGTCTAGTGGTTATGGTACTCGACTGCTGACCCGAAGGTAGCGGGATCAAATCCCGGCCACGGCGGCCGCATTTTCGATGGAGGCGAAAATGCTTGAGGCCCGTGTACTTAGATTTATGTGAACGTTAATGAACCTCTAGTGATCTAAATTTCCGGATCCCTCCACTACGGCGTCTCTCATAATCATATCGTGGTTCTGAGACGTTGAATCCCAACAGTATTATTATAACCACTAGTGTACTGCGCTAAATGCACCTGATCACCTGGAACGTAACGACATCCGTCGCTTCTCCTTCGTCGTGTTTCTGAACGCGTTCGAAGACGGGTGAATATTGCACGCGGTGCGCCTCCGGGCTCCGCTCTTTGTACTTGCGCACGATGAAGTTGAAGCCAGAGTCGGTGATCACGTATCCCGTCGTCGAATTCAGATACAACTCGGGCACCACGCTGAACACGGCGCTCCAACCCAGCGCGTAGTCGCAGTGGAACATCATGCGCAGCAGGTCCCTTCGATCTGCCGGTGGCGGTCGGTGAGGCCACATTACGCCGGCGGCGCGAAGTGCGGACTTCACGGCGTCGAGTTCGCCCGTCGGCGTTGTCAGCACGGCGACGCAACTCCTGCGTGTAGTTTTAACACGAACGTAGACGAAGGAAACACAGCGCCGACCAAAAGTAAAAATATATTCTTAAAAAGACGTTTCGGCTCCCACACGGGAGCCTTGTTCACAATGTTTAAGAATATATTTTTACTTTTGGTCGGCGCTGTGTTTCCTTCGTCTATGTCTTTCCCCGGCCAGGCGGGTTTCCGCCAAACTCTCGACTTCTTAACACGAACGTGTTAAACCTCCAAAGGATCAAACTTAACAGCTTGTAGGTGAGGACGGGTCGCTGCTTGATTGTGAACGTTTGCTTTTACAAGCGATCGTGTCAAACTTCCAGTGAACGGAGGGCAAGGAGTACACCGAAAGCGATGGAAAATCTGGCTGTCCAGCCCCGCCCTGGAAGATCAGCTGCGGCTCGATACCAGGGGCCAGGAGGCAAGGGTAGCATATATAGTATCCCGTGAACAGGGGACCACTACCATGCGGAGCGTGCGCCGAAAGCTCATTAATAAAGATTTTCATGCATTCATTCCAGTGAAACCGCATTATCGGTTTATGCGTTACGAAGGCTTTCTGCTTGATTACAGTTGTCTCATCGAGTCATGTTATAAAGAACTAGCGAGTCTTGAAAATGCAGAACGAAAACTGACCGCCGTCTCAGATGCTGATCTGAACGACATACCTCGTCAAGGTACTGTTATGACCGGCTGTCGGTGGCGAAGCACTGACCAAGAGAATCGGCGGACGAGGTGTTCTCACGCTGCTAGAACACCTGTATCCTTCCTGGAAACGAAATTCCTGGGACGGCGAGTGAACAACGATGGTAGGTAGGTAGGTGTGGTTTCTCACCGGCCTCATCTCGGCCTCAAAGTCTGGGACGGCGATGCCGGAGACAATAGACACCTGGGCTTGGCTTGGTACGCTGCCGAAGCCACCTGACGGGTAGTTTGGACGGGAGTCTCCGCTACCCTTTCGCTGCGTCGGGAAAAGATCTGCATGGGCAAGCACGAGGAACCTGTTCTGCTTCTCCCCACCTGCGTGTCGACAACCGCCGGACTCTTGCCGCTTCAAGTGTGCCATGACCCCTCCGCGACAGTGAAATGGACTGTGCCATGGTGGGAGGTGTCGTGTGTGTGATTGGTGGTCATCAAGAGGGAGGAGCAAACTGAGGGGTTAAAACGACGGTGCTGAGTGAGAAATGGGGCTCTGAGCCCTCGGTAACAGGCTCATCCAATGCGCTCGTCGCTGAACTCTTTCCTTGTAACTATGTAATTGAGTGTACGAAAAGTGTCAGTAAACTTGTTATTGTTTTCCCAACTTGCTAGCATCAGTTCCTCAACCCGGAGACTCGACTACGTGCCAAACGGAGTCCGGGTACGACGCTGCCCTCTCGTAGTAACGCATGGTTGTCGAGAAGGGCGGATCCAAACTAACCGCACGACAACTGGAGTCATGGTGGATTGATCCAATACCCGGTCGCAACAGTACCGAAGCTACTCCTTAATTCTAATGCTCTGTATAGACCTTCTGCATAACTATGAATTCGAAATATTGCATAGTGCAGCGTCGCTGTTAACCTGTAGGCTTTGACCCAACTAATATATTTGTGTGCGTGCGTGTCCTTAATAAGATGTAGCAGCGACCGTTCCGGCACGGCCACCTTGCCTTTGTTGTCACGCACTGCAACTTAGATAGCATCATCCACAAAACAAAAAAAAACCATCTAAATGGCGTTAAACATACTTGTACAACTCGGCCGCCCGCTGGAGCGGGTTCTGTCCCGTAGGCGGGACGTCAATAGTGCGCACGATGCGCGCGATCCTCTCGTTGGCGGCCAAAGGCCTCACTGGACGCCAAACAATTGGCGACGCCGCCAGCCGTCGCACACGAAGCGCGTGAAGCTGTGGCACGGGTCACCGACGAGTTGATCGAGGCGATGAGACGCAGAGCGTACTCGCGGCACGCGTGGGTTGTGCACGTAGCTGGTTGGTCCGTGTCGCCGCTGTCCAGGAGGGACGACAGCAAGGAGAACAGAACGGCCAGAGTCACCAACAAGCACAGCACGGGACCAGGGTGTTAGCGATCATGGTCGAAGGTTTCTGCTGGCATAAGCGGGGGGAGAAAAAGCAGGTAAAGAAGTTTTGCTGTAGTAATACTACTCGTTGGGGTTTAAGGGTATTAGAGGGGGAAAATGCTCGGGGTGTAAGGCGAGCCTAGTGAGTCAACTCGCGAGGAGAGTCGCCACAAATGCCCCCCATCACACGGACGGGCGAACGGAGGGGGAGACCAGTGTTACCAGACTTCCTGTGGCTTGTACCGCCCGTTTCACCAGCTGCTGACGACGATGACCCAGCTACAGATACCCCAACTGCAGACTGGAACCCACTGCCGCTCCCCAGGAGCAAGTGCAACAATGTGGCCAAACAAGAGCAAAATTCCGCCACATCCCCACCGCCGGGGATTGTTTGTCCTTTCGGGGAAAACGTCCCCGTCTCCTCCGAGGAGGCGCGGGGGGGTCACGCCCATCGCTAATCCGTGACGTCGCGGCACGTGTCCGCAACCCCCCCGTATCCCCCGAGCCTCCTCCCCGTCTGAATGTTACCCCCTTTAACGTCCCAAAAGCACGACATGATTATGAGGACGCCGTAGTGGAGGCTGCGAAATTTCCGACCACCAGGGGTTACATGCGCCTAAACGTATTTACACGGGCATCACGGAGAAAATTTTGCCTCCATCTAAAATGCAGTGGGATTCGAACCGCGACCTTTCGTGTGAGCAGTCGAGCCCACACCCTAGACCACCTGGCAGTAGGCTTTGCTGTAGTGTTAATCGTGAAGAGTTATGCGTATCCGAAAGTCGTGGAGTCGTGGGCGCGCTAGGCTAGGAAGCGCTCAGAACGCGGGCGGTGGCATCGCCAGGAATTTGCGTGGAGAGGGCTGAAGGGCGTAAGCCCTTGACTAAGCAGGACGACTGGGTTTGGTCTTGAGGCATTTTATGATCGGTATCCTACTGCTCCGCTCACTTATTACATTTACTTTATGATCGCGACCCCAAAAATAAAGGGGGGAAAAGAAGCAAGCGTGCGTGAAGTATGGCGGGCATAACTTTCAAGAGGGGCGGGGGGTAAGTGCCAGGCCCCGCTTGTCACCTCTCTTGTAATCCCCCTGAACAGTGAATAAGCTTGATGTCTTGTTCCATCGTTCGCACCATTGTGATGACGTAAGTACCTACTTGTACATCTGGTAAAGAGCGTATTTAATTAAACTACTAGATGGAGTGCCGTATTTAGCCTTCATTCATTTGTACCACGACAGGGCTGGATTAGAAAAACGCAGAAACACTCGAGAATGTCTATGAGCGATACTAAAAATTCCGAGGGTCTCTTACACTATCGCTAGACGACTCGAAGGCGAAACCTCAGTGGCGAGGCATCAAAAACTTAAACATCTCAGTCGTCAGATCCGACGAGCCATTTGCTCGTCGTTGCTTGTCTAGCCGCCTCTGGCCTTGCATACTTCTTGGAAACACCAAAATGCACTAGGCCCTCGTTCAGCATCTTCCACACCGAGCCCTTTTCTACCTTTCTCCACAGCAACCCCTAGACTCGCGAACGCCGCTTTTTTATCCTCTTCAACAGCTGACGCCGCTCGCGAAAGCTTTCCAGGACGTCCGCTGCGCAGGGTATCGCCTTCCTTATCTTTTACCGTCTTGGCTTCACCCTTTCGCAAGCACGGGTGAGTGCGCAGCTCATTGAAGCGCGGCTCGAGCCACGCTTGAAATGTCATGATACTTTTAGGGCCGAAGCTTCCGGCCGACAGGTCTACGCACACCGCGTCTGTCATTTTGGTATTATCAATCTAAATTTACAAGCCACGCAACGAAACCATGAAACTGCAACGCTGGAGCGCAACGCTGGCGAAATGGGCGAAGCATGCACGCTGTGCGCGGAGCAAAACCGAAACCATCACGGCCGCGCAGCACGCCCATGCCGTTTTTTCTTCTTTATTTTAGTTTGCGTTTAATTTGTACTCCTTGAGTGGCACGGCTAAATAGGTGCCGAGTACGGTTTAAGGACGTTTAAGAGAATGTCATCAGGCGTATCTATAGCAGCATTAAATCACTGGCAACCAATCGCGGCTCGTCTGCATTTGTGATCTTATACCTCACGAACGCCTAGTGCGGAAAGCCGAAGGGGCGTCAGCACCCGTCCTTCATTTTTTTCACTTTTTTCTCGCTTACAAAAGCTCTGCTCGCCGTAACATTGGTACCGTTGTAATCGTAATAAGATCATCTACCATCGAAGATCAACTTCCGGTTTATCTTTAGTGTCCCTTTAAGACCTAGCCTTATTCGCCGTCCGCGTCCGTCACCGTACACGAAAACCGAAATTGAAAAAAAAAAAAACTGGGAAAAAATAAATACATGAGAGGGCGCATCGAAAAATCGAAAAAAAAAAACATCTTTAAAAAAATACAAGAGAGGGCGCTGCGGTGCACACCCTCTCACAACAAAGAACACGCTGCAATAAAACTATCCACGGAACCGTCTTCATATACCTGGTTCGAATCTCTCCCTAGCAACGTAGAAAAGTACATCGATCTAGCAATGAGCGATTAGAAACA
The DNA here is from genome assembly GCF_013339695.2 of Rhipicephalus sanguineus. Classification (NCBI taxonomy): domain Eukaryota; kingdom Metazoa; phylum Arthropoda; class Arachnida; order Ixodida; family Ixodidae; genus Rhipicephalus; species Rhipicephalus sanguineus. The sequence goes on from NW_023614501.1 coordinate 42,022, forward strand.
AAGTACAAGAACCCCCCTTCGTGCTATTCGGTGACTTTAACATTGACATCACCGACAACAACTGGCTTGTGCAGATGTATGTGACGTCTAGATACGCTCTGCGATGCATTTCGTGTGACTGTAACAGCCAACAACCATCGGGGGACGTGCGTAGACCTTGCCTTTGCCAACTTCAGGTTAGATCCGATCGACGAAGACCATTGGATCGACATTTCACGGATCATAAAGCGGTGATAATGAAAGGAAAAACGGCATCCAGAACTCAACACGAAATACAAATTATAACCAATAAATGTAAATACCTGCGCACGCGTTGTCACTCATTTACACGATGAAAGAGCGCAAGTCAGGGAGATTCACGGTTACCGAACAATCCGAGCTTCGCCACTCTCATCATTCACTTCGTGGATATGCGTGGATTTTTTTATCGCTTCATGATCACGCACTCTTTTCGTCAAGGCCACCTTCACATGAGACATGTAAGCCTTTCGCCTTAATAATTTGTCGGGTTATTGCGTGCCAAAACCAGAATGTCATTATGAGGCACGCCGTATAGTCGAGAGCTCCAGCTATTTTATTTAACGGAGTCCTGACACAAAATTTTCTCCCCGCGTTTTTTTACTGCAATGTGTTGCTGGGGGCCTGTTAGTCATAACACGGCACATCGTTTGCTGCAGCGCGCGGCAGATAATAATTACAAGCTCCTCATTACCGATACAGCCTCAGTTCGGTTTGACAGAGCTCCGAAAACGACAAGACGCCGGTGCAACTATCACCACCTAGCGAGTGAAACGCTCGGTCACGTGAGCACACAGAACAGTGACGCATTCCGCGCGGTCTGTCGTCGTCGGGCTCATTGTCGTCTGATGGCGACGATTTTTTTTGCGGCGGGAATGGAAGGAATTTTGACGTGGCGAATCACTTCAGGTTTGCCCGCTGGCGAGGAGCGATTCGTCGGGAAGCGCGTCAAACAGAAATGGCGGCTACGACGTCATCATACTTGTACCGACTGAAACGTTTACGTGGGGAAGTAGGGGGGTCACCTCGGGTCACCCCGAGGGTGTCAGCACCAGGTGGTGCGGCCTATAATGCTGGATCGCGCTCGCGAATTTCAAAATTCATATAAAATACCTTCCAAGCTTTATTCGCTGTCGATATTTGCAGATGGTACACACGCGTACACGGGATCGATCCAGAGGCTATCTCGGCCGCGAAATTTTGTGTCAGTACCCCTTTAACGTGCACTGACATCGCACACTACACGGTGCCACTAGCATTTAGCACTATCTTATGCGACCGGCGCGGAAAGACGCTGTGCTAAAACATAGTTCCCCACATATCAGAACGCACCAGTATATCTCTGCGAAACGATTCCCAGTCAAAGACAGACCCTTGTTCCGTTCTCACTTTGCGCGATGTTTCTTCCATATCACTATCGTTTTCAGTTGTACTTTCTAGAACTCCAGTGACTCAAGGCACTTGCAATTGCGATCGGAATCACTGCGATGCACTTTCACCACACAATGCGCAGAAGCCGATGAAGATTTAATAACGACTCAAAGAGGCTAGAAATGGATTGAAAGTAGCCAGTGACTACAGATAACTTACATCTGGCGCATTTCGGTAGGGCTCAAAGTGACACGGTCCCTTATGTATTTGCCTAGACGATTGGAAGGCGAAAGCTTCCTTTTCTTCTCAACCTATTCTATTGATCCCGCCCGACACTTTCCGCACCAACGTGGTTTTGCACTGTCTCCGGGACGAGGAATTTGAAGCGTTCTGCATCTCACATGGTTTTGCAGTTGCCTCCGTGATCGGCCCGATTTGACCAAGGGCGATGTCAAACGATGACGTTATCATGTGACGTCACGTGATGTGAAGTCAGTGACGCCATGATGACGAAAAACATATTGTCGACCTGTGGGACGTCATTCGACGTCGGTGGTGGGCTCATACATGATGATTGTTCGCATCACTCGACGCCGCCGGCCTTCACGTTTCGCGTTTGATGAGACATCTAAGGCCTTTAAAAAATGGAGTATAAACATACGCTCGTCTGCGACAACACGCACATAAGAACTAAACCTCCTTGACGGGAACGTACACGCAATTGAGGCCCCTTGAAAAAGAACTTAAAAGACTTAGCAAGTGTGAACACACCATGGCGCGACTAGAGGCGCGGATGGCCTGAGACGTCCGACGTCCCGAGAACGGGGTCTGCAAGACCGCCGCCGCCGCGGCAACGACGGCAGGTGGCAAAGACGTGCGGCGCCTGCTCCCGATGTCAGATGCTGCAGCTGCATGCGAGGACGATGCCCTGTGCATGGCCCCATGTGTGCCCGGCGTGCCAAAGCAACCTGCGCTGCTGTAGGGCACGTGGGATTCCATGTAGCTGACTCGGCGCGACAGGTCCGCTAAGGTTGGCATGGACCGAGAGCGCTGCGGCTGAGGATGCTGTCCGTGAGCGGTCATTTTCCGGACACCTAGCGGGTTCAATTCGTCGGAAGCTGGCCTAGAAATACCAACGGTGTGCTGCGGCTCATTGGACGCTTTGCGCGCGCCGGTAGCCACAGAATGTTCGTGATCATTGGACGTCCGCTGGGCACCGATCTGCCGAAGTTGATCGGAATCTTTCTGGGTTCCTCTCTGCTGTACCCGCAGCAGCTGGTCGACCAGATGTCGGATGCCATGCTGGGGTGGCTCACTGCCTGGAGGGGCGGAGCCTGTCAGACAAAGAGGAAAGAATTTCGTTCCTGGCGGACTGTTGAGTGAACGCTTTAGTGAGCGTTTATGAGGTTGTTCATTCATCGAAAGAATGAATCTGCGTCCTGCATGGTGACACAAATGTACGCTCCGGTCTACGTCTCTTTTGTTGACAAAAAAAATTAGGAGCCCTTCCCTTTCGGAAAGATGGGGGCAAGTGAAGCTTAAGCGAGCGTGTGCGTGCCTGACGCACTTTCTTTCTTTCTTTCTTTCTTTCTTTCTTTCTTTCTTTCTTTCTTTCTTTCTTTCTTTCTTCTTCTTTCTTTTTCTTCTTCTTTCTTCTTTTTCTTCTTTCTTTCTTTCTTTCTTTCTTTCTTTCTTTTCTTTCTTTCTTTCTTTTTCTTTCTTTCTTTCTTTCTTTCTTTCTTTCGCATAGCGCAATGCTTCCTCCTAACGTTTTTCCTCCGGGAATTGGATCTTCCCCCTTGCTTAGCAGCGCAACACTTCTCTTGCTACAGGCAACAATGACGGTCATGCGTGAAACCAATGCAACGACGAAACACGGCAATGAAATGTGCAGAGCAAATGACAAGTGACCTCGATAAGCAGATTGCAACGTCAGAAACGGGTGATCGCCGACAAGCCCACGTTCGATAGAGCCTAATTACTGAAAAGCGGCGCACCTTCGAAGCCTCATATACACATATGAGGCCTTCGAAGGGTGCGCCTGTCGCATGTCGCACACTGGCACTGGCCGGCACCGCGTTTTTTGAGAACTTTGCTGCCGCCGCCGCTGCCACAGAAATCTTTAACTCATAGATGCTCGCTTAAAAGGCTGATGGAACTGTTCTGTTACGTTTTCAAAGCGACTACGTACATATGCAGCAGAGGCCTGCTCTAGGCCTATGGGCAAAGTTCTCAGTTTCCTTGTAAAAACGTTTTAACGTAGGCATTTTAGAGTATAACGGGTTGTACAGTCTGAATCACACTTGTCTAGAGCGGCCAGCCGGCCGCTTCAGCCCACCGTTCTTTTTTTTTTTTTTTGCAATAATGTGAATGGACCGATGCCGTAATGATGCCAAACATAGTCGTACCGCATGCTAGGTCCTTTTGGTAAAACGCAAGCTGAACAGAAAGCTTGTAGTTAACACAGGTTGCAGCTGCGGACGGTGCAGCGTCCAGAGCCACGAGCTCGACCGCTCTAGACAAGTGGATTCGGACTATACCCTAAATGTGACACGACAAACAAAAGAACAGTCTGTAACTCTCTGTTCACGTTATTTTGTGCTTCATAGGCTATAATTTCTTTGTAGGACACTGTATATCTTACATTTCTGCAACCGACGAGGAGGTTCGATACCTGCTGGTCTTGGCCGTTCTTCGCTCGACTTTTGGCGCTGTGTGGCCACTTCCTTGACGGGAGATGCCATAATAGCGAAAGGACACTGGGGCAACGCGATCGAAGCCTGGGCGAGCAGCCACGTTGCCACTGTTCGCCACCACAACAGACTCGAGTGGCGACTGGGCGGTGCCGGCGGGGCCTGCGGATTGCAAAGCCAAAGTGAATAATCATTTCTACGCTTTATGTGCCGAAATGCGACATGATGATGAGACACGTCGTAGTGGAGGGCTCCGGAAATTTCCACCACCTGGGTTTATTTAACGTGCAATGACATATAGCACAGTACACGGGCCTCTAGTATTCGCCTCCATCGAAATGCTGCCGCCGCGGCTGGGATCGAACCCGCGTCTTTCGGGTCAGCAGCCTAGAACTTTAACGACTGTGCCACCGCGGCGTACTGGAGCTAGATATAGACGGCACAATAGTATTACTGAGTGCACACCTGTTGTGCACCGGGTATGTTTCCTGCGACTTCGCTAAGTGCACGTGTATTCTACACGTTTTCTAAGACTTTAGCAATTTTCTTGAATGCTGCAAAACTTTTATCTCCTCTAAGTGCGTAGTGCTGCGGCAGTTGTGGCTTAGCGTCCACGCTAACGACTGCTACGCCCCGCTGCGCGGCGCTCGCTGCCGTTCCCGAATGCCAGCTGCTGTACACGCAAGTCAATCGCAATCGATTTAGGGCAACGTAGTGTGGAAGCACCTGCTCTTGAATACAGATTACTTTGCAGTCGCACGCTACTGCATGTGACTGCATATCAAGCCTTATATAAGTACACACCTGAAGTGGTAACCGGGTACTTGAATGACCTCTTAATTTCTTCAGGAGGTCATAACAGAGACGTGTTCGTGCACGACTAACTGCAAGCCGTCTTGTTTGCTTACCGTAGCGGTAGGTTCGGTCGCTCTGCTGGGAGGCTTCTGCGATTTAGCTGACAGTGGCTATGTTCTCGCTAGTTAGCTGCGAAGGTCCACGACAGCCTCGGATGCTTAGCTGCTTTCAGTGGAAACAAGAATGGCGACTGAACAAGAACTGGCTTTCGCGACTCATGCGCTGGACGCTCCTGTAGCAGGACGGCGTATCCTGGGGCCTCGTCGCGATTCTTCTCGTTCGCTGCGCGAGGCGTTTTCTTCTTCCTAACTCACGACGCGTGCCTTGTTGCTTGCTTGCTTGCTTGACCCTTAATTCTTGGTTCTTACCACTACGGGGGATTGGCCATGAAGCCGGCGGTTGATATAAGGGGAAATTTAGAATTTAGAGTGAGTGAGTGAGTGAGTGAGTGAGTGAGTGGAGTGAGTGAGTGAGTGAGTGAGCGGTGGTGAGTGAGCGAGTGAGTGAGAACTTATTGTGGTCCAAAAGTGGGAGCTGACGGCTCTGGAGGTCCCGCTAGCTCAGCCAGGTGGCTCACCAGGAAGGTGCCGGAAGCTGGAGCCTCTTGGCGATGTCCCGGGCCCTCTGGACAGCAGTTGGTTGTTGAGTTCCATGCTGCGCATGGCAGCCTCCACGAAGGAAAAGGAACTAATCGGCCGTCTAGGGTATATAAATAAATTGAATTTTTTTTTATATCTGGGGGTTTAACGTCCCAAAACCACGATATGATTATGAGAGACGCCGTAGTGGAGGGCTCCGGAAATTTTGACCACCTGGGGTTCTTTAACGTGCACCTAAATCTAAGTACACGGGCCTCATACATTTTCGCCCTCCATCGAAATGCAGCCGCCGCGGCCGGGATTCGATCCGACCTTCGGGTCAGCAGTCGAGCGCCATAACCACTAGACCACCGTGGCGGGCATAAATAAATTGAACATGATTAGTTTTGTACCAATAAAAGAGAAATGGACCAATCATATGGAATACAATAATTAGCGAGAGGAAGTCCAATGTGCCAAATTTTGATTGGGAATAATTAACAAGGAATTCTTCTTGCGTCCCTAGAAATTCGCACACAGCTAAGCAGACATTCCTGTTGCAGTGGCCCAGAGAAGATGCCCCAGGGAAAGAATATTTTCAGAGTTAAGAGCGATTCTTAAGTTTTTGAATAACATCTAGAAATGTTTTTTTTTTCCTGAGGCTAGTGAAGCGAGGGCAAGTAAAAAGTGATCGATGTTTGCAGGTCTTGACAGAAAAGCCTTCACGAGAGGTTTGGTAACGTTGGTGTTTCTATCATGGGGTACATTCTGACGAGAATAAACTGGCCACATAATTGAAAATTAAAATGAATAGCTGTAAACATCGACACTTTTCGAAAGAACATCAAAAAGGTATAAAATCATTTGCAAGAAAAAGCTGTAAATTTTAAATAGATCTGCAGCATTAGTACTTCGGTGTAAAAGTCCTAAGGCTGGATTCTCCACAAGATGAATGTGTGTGAGGCAAAGCACGCTTTACAAAAATCTATCGCATGGTGCACTGATGAGTGGGTACCTGCGTGCTTTGTGAGAAAGGCCCAGCACGCGACTCAACTGTACGTAAGCGCCCTGTGTGTTGAGTGGCGTTGACGATTGCAGCGCCCCCACTGTGGGGGCACCACCTCCTCCTTCCTTTTTTGCTATTTTGCCTCCATCTAAGTACGGCCACCACAGCCAGAGTGTACATGGCACCACGCCTTAAGCAGCGCCTGGATAGTTTTAACCGGCAATGCTCAGCGGTGTGGCAGTCGTCAACATGACACGCTAAGCATACAACTGCCGCAACCTTACGCACTTCGAAGAGATAAAGTTCTGCAGCATTACAAGAAATTCCATGATTCGAAATATTAGGCTCAAAGAAGCACGGACGGAAAGGGAGACACACACACAGGGCGCCACTGCCGACAAAATGTGAAATATATTTCACACTTTGCGCCTAAATTTCGAATCGTGCAATACCGACATGCCCAGTTACTCACTCTCACCTACAAGAAACTTAGCCCTTTGAAGCGCAAATAATGATGGACGTCTGCATTTTGCAAATGCATGTGCTCAAACCCTCGATATTACATTCAAGAAGAAAATGAAGTAATATGTTGTGTGCGACTTTTAAT
>NW_023614502.1:0-60001 GCF_013339695.2 Rhipicephalus sanguineus
TTCGTCATGCATTCTGATGTAATATCCACCTTAAGACTGGTAGTCTACGGCGCATCCCCACTTAAGGTGGAGATGTAGTCGCAGGCCGAGGCAGGGGTTGCAAGGGATATACCTCTGGGCAAAACTTGACAGCAAAGTTCAAAATTGATAATTGGGAGACATGCCGTGTTGTCCTTCATGCTGCTAGCCGTGTGTGGGAACGTAACATTCTGCGAACAGAGAACGGCAGCGTTGTTTGACACGACATAATGTCCGCCTGCCACAGGTGGATCAGAAGAGGTGTCTATATACGTCACGGCTTCACACGTTAGGCGAATATAGTTGGCGTAGCATAGCTTGCTCGGCGCATGATCGGGAGAGAAAGAGAGAGATGCGAACGTTTATTGTAAAAAATGGGTAGGGGTGAAGCATGTAGGGAAGTGTGTTTCAGCTCCACTAACGTGAAACCTGTGGAGGGGCGACCAGGCAGTCTGCGCCGGTGTTTCCCACAGCAAAATCACTGTTAATGGGCATTGAGAGACAGAACAAAGTTTAGACACAGAGACCCGCACTCCGATTTTAGTTAACGTGCACGCTGCGAATCGTTATTACGCACAAGAAAAATCTCCCACCGGCACTACATTACAGGTCAAGATCCAGTGCCTATATATACGGGGTGGCCGGCGAGTGGTTGTGCAGCACGACCACTCGGTTTTTATTGCAATAGCAATTATGTGGACAATCTCGGCTGGTTTTTGCCGTCGCCGTCGCTGCTGTCATGCTGCGTATATGTATAAGTATGTATATATACATCAATGTCCCAAAGAAAAATAAAGCAGAAAAATGCTTCCGAAGCGCGGAATCGAACCAGCGACCTCTCAGTGCGCAGCGCGGTGCGCTAAGCACTACTCCACAAAGCGCAGATCCCTCAGGTAGCTAACGGCGAGCGTTATAGACACACCCTTTACCGTCTGCAGTCCTCCGAGACGGCCGTCGCTTATAAGCGTTTCTTCATTACCAGTGAGATGGTGCTAGGAGCGAGACGGGCGCACTTAAAGGCGTCGGCCAGCTCTGTCGCTTCTTCTAATATTTGCGAAGGGCAACCTTGCCCTTCCGCTGTCTGCTCGCGCGGGCGCTCGAACAAGCTACCGCAGTGTTCACGATTCCCAGCAGATGGAGCTACGTGGTAGCTCTCACCGTGTACGTTTAGCTAAAAGCGTTTCAAATGTCGTGCACATAACGTACGTGTACTTTCACGTTTGCGCACGTGAAGTCCCTACGTACGCGAAATTAAAACTGTCTAGCAGCTGCCGGGTAGTGATGGACGCGCGGTAGTTGCAGCGCGTCCATTACGCGCCGCTTTTCTTACTAGTCGCATTCATTGCTTCGCCCTTGCGGCGAAACTGACTTTTTTCAATCAAGAAACCCGCTGGCAGAAGCTGCCTGTGTCGGCCTTGTCTCTCGGGGTAGAGGGCGCGTTCTTGTTCCTCGCGAGCTGGTAGTTCAGCGTTCATCGCAGAACGATCGTTTCCACAGTCCACGCGCGCCGTTCGCTCTCTCTCACCATACGTCAAGCGCTGAGGCGGTGTCGCTCTTTCTTGCGCTTAAGCAAATGGGCAGGACAGGACGATGCAAGCAAGCAAATGGGTCACTATGATGCACGCGGCGACAGCAGACGACGATGCACCGCCGACAAGCGGAGACCATAAGATGCTTTGCCCCTAAAAAAAGTGTTTTGGGGGCCAAAGCATGCCCCATACATGGTCAGCAGTTGAGGAGGGAATTCTCCCATGCCTCTCGGAAAGGGGTACAAGAAGGGGCAGGTGGAAATTTTTCGTACGTTCCCGCACCATGTGGAGGATATCACATGTGTCTGCACAGTGTGGGCACGGCCCATTCGTGTTGGGTCGTAATGTTTTATATTGGCAGGACAGAGCAGAGTGCCTGTCTAGAGGCACCTTAAAGTTCGCTCTTCCGTTTTACTCAGCCCTTTTGCAGGAGCCGGGAAAAGGCGGTGAGTGTCGCAATAATAAGGAAAGAATTTCTCTGACCGTAGCAGCGGTGTATTGTCCTCCGAGTCATAAGAGCTGGCTTGAGGAGCCCGGTGGGTAAACGCTCGGGCGGCTGCGTCAGCGGCCTTATTACCCGTAAACCCCTGTGAGCAGGAGCCCGAATTTCGCGTTTCGGGATTAGATCAGCAGCAGCCCGTCTTAGAATTTGGCTGGCTATGGGGGATATCTCACCTGCCATGTAATGAGCACATGCTTTTCGGGAATCCGTGATTATAATTTTCGAATTGGGATCGGCGCGAGCAAGTGCTATCGCTACTTCCTCAGCTCGTTCTGACTTTGGTGCTCGGAAGGATAGCTCGTTTACGGCCCTACTTTGTCTACGTAGTATACACCAGGTCGGGAGCCGTGTTGTCTTTCAAGCGTCTGAGCCAGCGCTTCTCTGCTTTCATACGTGTGCCTGTCCATGTTACTGGGGAGCGGAGAGAACCAGAGCATATGGGGCCACAGTTATGGAATGCGCTCCGCCTCTTCTGGAGTGCAAGTGCGTTCGATGTGTAAGCGACTGAGCAGGCGGCGCCCGTGGGGCTTGCCTGCATAAGCCGAGTATCTTGATTTATGAGGTCGGCCTTTCGCAACTCGTGGTAGAAGATGAGCGCAATCAACGCCATGAGTTTGGCGTTGGAGGTAGCCACCGGGAGATCCAGTGTTCACTTAGTAGCCTTGCGGATGATGTGCATTGTTTCGTCTTATTGTTTGTTAGCGCTAAGGTATGGAACGGCGTAGAGAATCTGGCTAGTCACGAAAGCATGGGCGAGCCAAAGGGCGTCCCTGCCCCGCAGACCTCTCCTCTTGTAGAGAACGCTGTAAAAGATAGCCACCGGTACACACGCTGATGCATTGATGTTGTATCGCTAACAGATTGCATATGGCACATGTTACGTCATCACGATGTTCCTATAAAAAGACGAGTGCGTAGGAAATAACGGTCAGTGCTTTTCTACGGTAACCATGCGTGCTGTTTCGCTTTGGCTGTTCCGTCGAGTTGGCTATAACAGTGGCGATGAAGATGAAAGTGTGATCTGATGGTGCTGCCTGGAACTTCCCTTGCTGAGGCTGTTTTATATACCATGTATGGGTTGAGAATGTCCGTAGTCGGCAAGCTTGAGCCGTTCGACGGGAAACAACCAGCTGAGACTAGTATGAAGAGTGGGTAGAATAATTTTTAATTCCAAACAACTCCAAGATTGAAAAAATCGAGCAGCCCTTCTCATCTATTTGGGACCGGCCACGTATTCATTATTGCGGGACCTTTGAAGCCGTCAGAAACTAGCCTGTAAACCATTCTTTTCTGTCAACTAAGAAGCATTTTTCGCCGAGACCATCGGAAGTGGTTGCAGCGTTCAGGTTCAATTCAAGAATACGTAATTCTGGTGAAATGGCTGGGGATTTCTTCGCACGCCTGAACAAACTTGCTGACGATTGTGCTTTCGGTACGTTTCGAGACAGAATGCTTCGTGACCACATTGTGGCAGGCATAAACGAGGAAGGAATGCAGCGACGACTGTATACTCACCGGACTTCGCCCTCATACCGCGAAAAAAAACAGTAATCGCGATGGAAGCCGCGAACAAAGATTGTCGAGCGCTGTCAAAGACCATGCCGATGACTGTTGCGCCGACGGATGCCGTGTCACGTGATACAAGGAAGCAAAAGCATAAACCAGTTTCATGTTTCCGCTGTAGAGGCGAGGATCTGGCGACGCAGTGTCGACATGCAAGTAGGATCTGTCCCAAGTGTCGAAGCAAGGGTCACCTCGCGCGAGTATGCTGGCAGGGTAGTTAAAGTTACGAGCGCAAGCGGTTCAGCGTTTTTGTACAGAAAGCATCAGTCAATCCATACCGTAGACGGCGAAGAAAGCCGTTCTCAGACATCGGCACCACAAGTCTACAAAATCTGGCAAGTGTGCGCACAGGCACACGATGGTGGCCCGTACCGGATTGAGGTGTCCTGTGAACGGAACTTCACTCATTATGGAACTCGACAGGGGAACAAGTGTGTCTGTCGTGTCGGAAGAGACATTTCGCAGCCAATTTCCATCATGTCGTCTGCAACCGTCAAGCGTCATGCTGAAAGGTTACACCGGCGAGCTGTCCCCGGTGCAAGGCAGCCTGCCAGCGACTGTACTACTGGGAAACAAGCAAGCATCGTAACCCACGGTGTGCGTGTCGAAACGGGCTGGCGTGCAACCGCCTGCGCAACAAATTTCGCTACCAAGCGAGTGCACGTTAGAGCTACTGAATCCCGTTGCTGAGCCGTGTCTTGATACATGTAGTCAAAGCGAAGTCACAAGAACACACAATCTCATTGTGCTTACTACTCATTACAGTACACCAATGGTGCGAAGAAGCACAAGGACAAGAAGACCAGTTGTGCGTTTCTCACCACGACGGCCGTTGAAGTATCGTTGTTTCTTTATTTGTTTGTTAGGAGGAGTGTAAGAGATAGCCAGTGGATTACACGCTGATGCTTTGATGCCGTATCACTAACAGATTGCATATGCAGTATGTTGCATCATCACGATATTGCTGTAAAAAGATGAGTGCGTAGGAAATAAACGTCAGTGCTTTTCCACGATAACCGTGAGTGCTGTTTCGCTTCGGCTGCTACCTACGAGTTGGCTATGAGGAACGCGGTGGATGATGCGCTCACCTGTTCACCTACTATTTTGAGTTACGCAATAGTGGAGTCTGGTCTGAGTCTGTGGTGAATGAACAGGCCCAGAGTTTAGGAGCTCATCCACCTATCTGATGGGTATCCCGTACAGAGAGATGTGTATGGCTGCGTTAACGCTTGGCTTCGCTGTCACATGCAGAAGCTCTCATTTCGTTGGAGCAAATTGCAGTCCACAATCATTGGCATTCGCCTCGACTATAGATGTGACCCGCTGAAGGTTCCCCTCAGTGGTTCACATTGTAATGTCATCAGCATATACTGCGTGTTGAGTACCTTCCACCCGGGCCACTTGGCTTGGGAGGCGCATCATAGTTATTTTGAAGAGGAGCGGTGATAGCACCGCTCCCTTAAGGGCACCCCGTGTTCCCATCATGTAAGAACCATATTCCGTGTCACCGAACCAAAGAAGGGCTGGCGCTTAGGTAGGAAATCTCTTTACATATGCAAATTTCCCAGCCCCGCAATCAGTGGAACTCAAGTTGGCCAGGATTCTATTGCGTTTACCATTGTCAAAAGCACCTTTCAGAAAAAGGACAAGGATGGCTTTGTCATTGTGTTGAATAGTTGTGGGTTGTATGACGTCCCTGTGCAGCTGGAGGAGGACGTCCTGTGGAGACATGTGTGGGCGCAACCCCAACATGGTGTCTGCAAAGAAGCCCTTGCCATCTAGGTATGGAGAGAGGTGATCCCGTACCATCGTTTCCATAAGCTTGCCGTACATATGTGGTCAGTGATATGGGCCTCGAGTATTCCGTATTCACGGCCTTGCCTGCTTTGGGGATAAAAGTCAAGTGATGTTTTCAATCAAGGATGAAGCGAACGTCCATCCCAGATCTGGTTAATGTATTCTAACAAGTGGAAGTAGGTTGTGTCAGGAGGGTTGGCAACAATTTTACTGTTATGCGGTCCCGTCCCGGAGCCGTACCCTGGCGCATTTTAGCTAAGGCAGCTTTAAGGTTATGACACAAAGAATGGGCATCGATTTCTAGATTTGACTTGCCAGAGTGCATGTACGCAGACCCAGTCGGATGCTTCGTACGACAGAGATATCTATGGCACAGAGTATCCGCAAGTTGTACCGTCGTTCCTTGGCACCCATGCAGAAGACTCAACGGCCCATGGCAGGGCGAGTAGGACAACACCCGCAGAACAGTCAATCAGGGCGGAATGCCCTCACAGAAAATGAAGTCCCAGGATGATTTCCATGTGGGAAGCACTCCAAGACGTAAAGCAAAACAGAAGTATGGCGTCCGGCAACAGTGACACTGGCGTCACACATTCCAGTTATACACCATCGGCTGCGCGGACTACAGTGATCAGAGTAGGAGTGAGCACTTTCTTTAGTCGAACACGAAGAGTGGAGTTCATGGCCGATATCTGAGTGCTGGTGTCAATGACTGATATTACCGGTGTACCGTCGGCATTTACTTTGATCAGGTTGGGCACCAGCATGTGGGAACCATTAGGCGGACCTTGGGTGTTTGCATAGTGCGGCCACGGCTGGTAGTTCCTGGAACTGCGGCAATGACGGAAAATATGGCCGATAAGTCCACAGCAGAAGCAGATATGCCTGTCATTGGAGGTTTGTCATTCCGCCGAGTTCCGGTAACGAGAACGGGTGTACGAGCTTCGGGAGAGATCAGGCGCACGGGCTAGGCGGTAGTCGGGTCTGTTGACTGGGCAAAGCGTCTGGTGTCCTGCGTTGGCTATTTCCTGTTGCACAATGGTCTGAATTAGAGAAATCGTTATGTGAGAGTTGTGGGGGACTCACTTCAACAGGAATTGAAGATGCTGCTTTGATTTCGCGGCGGACGATGCGCACAGTACTGTCGGATGCAGCAGGAACCAGTTGTAAACGGGCGTCCTCGCCGGTAGATGTTGCAGCCGTGTTGGGAAGGCGCGAAAAGTGTAGAGTAATGCAACAATTTTTCACTTCGTCAAAGCGTCGGCATTCATTAATGACGTCGTCCAGTGTCGATAAGTTTCTGAACACCAGCAGAGTAAACGCATCACCCGCGATTCTTTTGAGGGTGTGCGCTACCTTTTCAGCTTCCGGCATCCTGTCATCAGCCATGCGGCAGAGCGCGAGCACATCTTAGATACATATCACGTATGACTCGGTGCAGGTCTGGAGTCGGCACATGAGCTGTTTCTGTGCAGCACGACGGCGCCCAATGGGCTTCCCGAATAGATCGATGAGTTTTTGTTTGCACGCGCCCCAACTCGTGATGTCTTGCTCGTGGTTGGAAAACCACACTTTTGCCGTTTCCTCAAGGTAAAATAGGATCCAGCGTGAGCGTCCGGTCCCAGTTGTACAGCGCGCTCCGCTATTCTTAGAGCTTAAGCCAACCCTCGACATCAGTGTTGTCAGTGCCGAAAACGTGCCTAGGGCACGCGGTTGTGCCAGGATGACGATGCGGTTAGTGGAGTTTGGTTGCGGCGCGGTTGGTCGAGGTACGTTTGGGTGAAGTCTCCGATGCATCCTCCTTCTTGTTTTGAGCAGACATCGCACAGCCAATCAGCGTCTCCAGCGTAGAATCTACGTGAATGTTGAAGCTAGGAGAACCCGCACTCTCCACCAAGATGTTACGGGGAGAAAAGGCGTTGCAGAATATATTTAGAGCGTATGTACGGCACACGGCGGCAGGCATACAATATGGAGCCTAGTCTGCACGAGACATCACTAAGTGTCGTCCTCTTCCGTACTGTGTTCATCTCTGGCGCCCCGTGGCTATATCTTATCAAAGAAAGTTTAGCACAGTTCAAATTCGATCTAGCGGGAACAGATTTTACGAATTCGCCAATATAACAAAGACATTCCCATTACCAAGTAGTACCAACAGGGTTTAATATTGCCATCAACCTACATTAACGAAACTGACTTGGCACGAAACCCGATATAACGAAATTTTCCTGAAATAAATGAGCAGATAAAAAGCGGCAATTTCTTTTCAGTCTTCACAAAGACAGCTATTTCTTCTAGCGCACGCTCTGAAACATTTTCGTTAAAACATCTGGCCGCCCTATTCACGGCCCTAGTTTTATTTTGGCGAGGCTCTCGCCGTGTCCATGCGCGGAACAACGGACAGTGCAGTCGCTAACGCTCTTTCGTTCCAGATGGTGCTAGGGCAGGCGGTAGTTCATTGTCTCTGTAAACGCTCCCACAGGAGCATCACGGTGCTTGCTTCATTTTATTATAGTTTGCGCCAGATTCCTCGTAACTGTCTTGTTCTGTCGTAACTATCTTGCAATTCTCGAAACTTGGCAAGGAGATAGGAAACATAGACAAACAGTTACTTACAAATTATTTGTATTCTGAAACACTGAGTAGGCCAAACTTATACCCTTCTTGGAAGCCTGCTCAATTTTTCCTAAATTTAGAGCATCATCGGCCCGTCCATGTTTTTCGGTGGCTATCTGCCAGTGCAGCAAATAGCGCATCCATATTCCCTTGAGGCGGGAATGATGACTGTCTGCAAATTTGTCAAATTTGCAAAACATAATTCAAAAGGAGCTCGATATTATATTCCGAGAAGGAAAACGAAGTAATATGCTCTTCTCCTTAATTCTTCGTAATCAATCGTAATTATCATTTACTTATATATCTCATTATTGTGCAGTCAGTCATGTTCCATAAAAAATTGGCCGCGTATCTGCGTGCTTCGCTGCAGATGTCGTCGAAAGACGATAGTCATCTGCCAGCCTTACTACATGAGTCCTCCTCCTCTATGCTGAATCGCCGCATTTGGCTCTCATAGCGTCGCATTTGCAGCGTAGCCCAAAATACACTAGCATTTTCCAGGCAGCCTAAGAAACACTGCGGTCTCTACAATTACGTATCTATGTATTTTCTAGTAAAGGAAGGCACCACCTAATACTTGTGTATTGATGTTGCGCCTCGGATATGCGTAACATTTGCTTTTTGATCGACAATGTTCACCAGTATGAACGGCGGTACCAGTTCAAGATGGTTGGGCGTTCCGCAAGTGGTTAAACTTTGGCCGGGTGACTGAATCGGGTGACAGACAGACAAACAGAAATAGAGACAGACCAAAATTTCTGCGTTTAAGTGCCTCAAGAAAGACTATCGTCTTTAAAAAATCAAATCTTAGGCTCAAAATGAATGTGCAATTTCTTTTTCATTGTATTCATTTCGAGCAAGAATTAATGGTACTTTTCACGTTGGTCCTTGACCACCTCACGTCTATAGCACATTGTGGTGCCCTCACAAAAGTTGTTATACGCAGTACAGTGAGGTTGAATCAAGACGCATGGACTATGCAGGAGGTTCAATTTATCCTATGCGCAATCTTTCTCTTTCTACGCCACTACTTGAAAAAATTGACAGTAAGTTGCGTCCGCATATCTGGAAGTTGCACCTCAAGGAGATAATGAGTTATAATTTGCAGCAGTAACGCCAATTACCTACCATGGTATCCGATGGGAAGACGCTGCGCAACTAGTAGGCACCAGGTGCCTCTTAATTGAAAAGAATCTGTAGCAACAAAATTTGTTATGTCTCACATGTACCTTAGCCGCCACTACAATGCAAATAAAATAAAACGTAGATGAAAACTGCACACATATGAACAAAGTGAGCGATAATAAAGGCTGGAAAGACCCTCTGAAAAATGTGACTGCCTACGTTTCACGAGTGGTTCTGTGTGCGGTTGGCGTCTAATTGATGCTAAGGTTGTGTTGTATACGACAAAGACTATTACAGGTCCAAACGACACTAAAGGGCTCAATCCCTAGAATTTTGATTCCTCAGAATACGCCTAAGCAGCGCAAATTATGGCGTGGCAGTGTCTCACTAGCATATGCCCGGGTACATGGTAGTGCCGGCTTGATAAGGGCTGGGCTTATAACGCGTAACTACGTTTGTTCAGACTTGACAGCTTAACGCTGTAAGGAAGCTGTCGGCGTCTGGAGTGACGGTATGCCATAGGTCTGAGTTCAGATTCTATTACATGAAAGAAATGGGAACGTAAATCGAATGAATAGGACTAAAATCACGCTAGAAGCATGCAGGTTTATCGCGAAGACCATGACTCAGCGCAAACACCGGAACACAGAACACGTGTCGTTCCTTTATTGCTTTGTGTGCTTAAGCTGATGCTATTCTGTAAACAGTATTTCTAAAATAGCATGACCTTAGAAACCAAGAACGCCGGGAAATTCGACAGCTGTGTGTTCACAGCCCAGTAGGACAATGGACATGCTTTGTATCGTTTTACATTCGCCCGAGGACGCACTTGCGCTGTCGTAGATAATAGTTGTTTGCTCCTATTTTAGTGCAAAAGCATGCTTGCCGCATCGCTGTCTTTCTTAAAGAAGGCTTTTTGTCTATTCTTCAGCATTATGCTTCACAAAGTGCGCTAGCTTTGTCAGTTTTTTACCATTGTTACACGACCTTCTTTCTGTGTGGAAAAAACTAAAAAACCCTCTTGGTCAATTCTTTGCTTTGTTTCTTATTCAGTGAAAACAGCGCAAAAACATGTTTGCTCACTGGACTGAAAAAAAAACTTTATTTACGTCCTGCAGGACGCGCTTAGCACGTAGGGGCCGACCGGGAATACCTGGCGGCCGCTTCATGGGCCTGCTGGACGGCCCATTGCAGGTCGGCGTGAAGCGAGCTTCACTTTCGGACGTGTTTTTAAAAATACTCACATGCTTGATTTCAGTAAGCTTAGTTGGGAACGAGTGGCTCTTTTCTCCTGAAAGACTTGTTGAACCTTTTTCTACGTGTTTTTTTGTCCGTATATCCATGGTCAAAGTTCTAGCATTGTTACATGCCTACCTCTCATGTGGACAATATTACACACGAAAAATGTTATCGGAATTACGACAGAAGAAGCTGCAAAAATACGCGCGTTAGAATGCGTATATAATATTTATGCCTTGCATTTTCAAGAATTCGTGCGTCACACATCGCATGAAGAATGCTGCTCTGAACCATGCGTATGCTGGGTGTTACACAGCAGTGTTATGAGCAGTCGGAGGAAAGGACCCGTCAAGCTTCGCTTCAAGTAAATTGTACTGCGACAAATGAATACCACACGTTACATTCATTCGGGCTTGGTAAAAATAGCACTCCGTGCCAATTTGACGCTCCGAACACCCTATATTTTTCACCTCTTTCGATCGATAGAAAGTGCGCCCTCGCAGGCTACTGGCAGACAACATAAATTAAAGCTTTTGCTGTGGGCGCTTACAGCTCGTGCACAGATTTTAATAGCTTAGGAAATTGTTTAGTGTGATTAGTGTCTGACATGAACAAACACACATAGAGGCAGGCAGCCGTCCAACAGCTGCTTCTGTGAAATGTCTATGCCGAGATAAAATTTCGGGGCACTTTTCTGAGGCGTTTGAGGATTTACTTTCCCCGGTAATTTTCTATACTTGAAATAGCCGGCGCCGCTGCACTAAATGTTCTGCACGAAGGCAAGAACTCTAAATAACCAAACATGTTGGCATGGAAAAGCCGCAGTCAGTCGAGGGATTCCGGCTTGTTTGTAGTTGACAAGAGTATGAAGTTGGGCATGTTGGTAATGCATAACTGATCATCTAGCGCAAAATTTGACAATGGACAAGACAAGGGACGGAGACGAGCGCTTCGTCCCTTCTCTTGTCCAGTGTGAAATTTTGGGCTACGTGATCAGTTATGTTTGTAGTTGTTGAACACATGTAGTTGTAGCATAGATAACACATTCTGAACTGCCAATTTCTGTTGGTAGTTCAGCATCGGTGCCTCTTGTGCATGTTTCTTATGCCTTCGTCTTCCATGCTGATTATTTTTGCAAGATGTCGCACCAAGTTGCTCAGACCAAAGCACACCTAAAGAAAACATAGGTTGGAGTGGCAGGAAGCCTCTGCTTCAATACAAATCAAACGCTTTGTCATATGACATTTCTAGAAACGCTTTGTCATATGACATTTCTTGAAGACCTGTATTATCCCTTTCAGTCACGGTGTGTACATTTGTACACATCAACTTCGGAGTCGCATCGCGCACCGCGTGTTTCGTCAAATGGCCTGAAACTTAGTGTGCACATTCGCGCGGGCTTCCTGAGTGGACAACTAGCGCTTATTTAACTTCATTATGCTGCTTATTGCTGTAGATGATCACTTTGCTAGAGAGACTACCATGTTCGACGATCGTTCGACGTGCGACGTTCCAGGACCAACGTCAAGAGTATATTTTTTCTTCGCTCGAAATACATAGAACCAAAAAACAAACTGTGCATGCATTTTGGACCTAATAGTTGATTCCTTTTATGCAAGGATTGAAGCTGACAGATTGCAGAATAATTATATATTTAATTACACGCTAATTACCATTAATTACTGTAACTCACACGAAACAACACATTCCTTCATTTTATTTCTTGGAATGTAATACTGAGTGCCTTGAAATCATGCCATGCAAATTTGATGCATTTGCAGACAGTGCATCATAATTCGTGACTGAAAGGGTTATTCTTTGCCGCATGAGGAGTTGTTAAATTGTGTTAATGAATGTATTAACGAACAAGCGCACCAGACGGTTTTCACCGATAAATGTGGTGTTTCTACCGGGGCATTTCTAGAAATCCTTTCCATGTATTTAAAGTCGACGCTTGTAGATTGGAAGGAAGGCGTTTATGTGCACAAATCAGGGATATGTATTGGTTCTAAGGTTGCTCCGGTTCTTAGTGATTTATACCTTAGCAAGACTGACAATCTTTTGGAAGGCGCCTTAGGTAATTCGGTTATTAAGGTTTTTCGTTATGTTGACGATTACTTGATCTTTTGTAGTGGTGAGGACTTTGAAAAGGTGGTAACTTCCGTGAGCGAAAAATTTGAAATTAATGGAGGTGGGCTGAGCTTTACTAAAGAGGTGCTTCAGAATAATGGAATACAATTTCTAGACATTTCCTTAACGTTCCAGAAGAACCACGTGTGCTGGCAGTATTCTCCTAGATCTTCGAAACCGCTGTTAAATTTTTCGTCGAAGCACTCGAAGGTTGTAAAAAACGGTATCGCCATGTCTTGCCTTAAATCAGCCCTCACCAAGTCGTGTGAGCACAAAATGAGTGATAGCTTTAACGCACAGGTTACGCGTCTTTTAGATGTAGGGTATCCTCGTGATGCAGTGGCCACGGTCGCTGAACGTTTAAAGAAGTCTGTTGTGTTAAGTCCGAGCATGGTTGCAGAAAGCGATAAGAAGAAACGTGTCGTAGGTATACCGTACATTCATTGCGTGTCTCACAGGCTAAAGAAAGTAGGAAGTAGATACGGCGTTAATGTTGTTTTCACGGCTGCCAATAAGCTAGGTAAGATTTGCGCCGCTGTGCAGAGGAAGAATGAGCGAGTAAAAGACAAGAAGCGGACCGATATTTGTTTCGTAAAACACACCAACAAATTCACTGATTGCCGTACGAGTGTGGTGTATAAGATCCCTTTCAGCTGCGATCGCTTCTACGTAGGACAAACGGGCCGGTGCATAAACCAGAGATTGTTGGAACATAAGAGATCGCTAACAGGAGGCTCACCTTCTAATCTATCTTTACATTGCCGAGATTGTAAGTGCACGCCAAAATTCGATGAATGCGCAGTGTTGTACCGTCATAGAAATGAAGAAACGCGCCTGATGATAGAAGCATGGCATATCGAGAATAGTGGTAACGCATGCGTGAGCCAACCGTCGATTAACTTGCATAAAGATGAAATCAAATGCCTTAACAGTTATCTTCAACGTAGACCACCACGCGTGCAGGATTGATAGGTTCGCCTGTTGCATGGGCATGCGCAGATAAGTTTTCGTGCCTTGTTTCTTTTCAGCCGTTGTGCGTCTCTTCAGTTGTTAGTCGGCGTTTGTGGTGTCCTGACTTCTTTCTTGTGTCCTTGTTTGCACGCCCTGTCTTTTTAGAATAGAAACGCACGCGTCATTCTCGCAGTAACGTAACACTGCTTTAGCTCTCAAAGGCAACTTCACTTTAACATGTGCCTTTAACATGTTCATTAAGGTATAGGCTCTCGCTTTTTGCAGTGGTGGTGGCTATTGGCTCGAAACTTGCTTGTTTTTGATGTCCATGTATCCTGACTTGTGACTGTAATGACGGGTGTCTTCCTCATGCGTTAACGAACTGTTTGCCGAAAGTCGCATAACTTTAACGCATGAATTCGTAGTGCACAATCCGAAAAATCTATATCATGTCCAGTCGGCCAATGCTGCAGCAAAGAATAAACCCGAAGAACGCTATGCATCTGCAATGAGCTCTTGCTCAAGTGATTGGCGGACGCTCTGGTCTGCTAAACTCGTGCCGAGGTGAGGGAATGAGCGCAAGTGGCAGGAATGGAAAATAGCAAACTTGACAGAAGCAAGAATAAATCATGTGACTGCACTTGTTTCCACTTGGCCAGATTACCAGTAAAGGTGTGGTCGACTCTTAATGAAAATATCGCTAATTAAGCAATAATTATTCAAGAAAGCAGGCTACCAGAGCGCATACCCCGAATTTAACTACGGTGAACGTTGTACACACGAAACAGGGATACCACATGGCTTTACACCAGGTATCGTGCCAATGTATCGCATGATGCGAGAAATCGCAATTTTAAAGCGTTTACAACCTTTAGCCTTGTACCATACAGTTTGTGCTCGTTTTCGACCCTCTTTTGCTGTATTAGAAATTTAGCTATTCTGTAATACCGCTGTCACACGGGCGCTTTCGATCGTGATCAGGGCTGATCTTTATTAGGCTCGATCTGGATTATGTGCTGCTACACAGCCACTCTTATTCGAGATTGGGCATGGCGGCACCGCAGTGAACATGACGAGTAACCCTTTCGTCTTCTTGATCCAGGCGCTCGGCCTTCTGCTTTCTTGCGACCGCTTCGCGGGAGGAATCTGGACACCCAAGCGGACCGCGTCAGCGCTGACTGCTCCGCCGTGCACCGAGTGCTGCAAAACACCGATTCAAGAGCTGGGTGGCGGCGCCTTTCTCGGACAGTTGGATCGACTGGACTACGCCCCCCTCAGAGGCGTATCATCCACCCCAACGATATCGACATCATACACATATAAACAGCGCTGTGTGCCTGGCAGCGGCATTGGGCATGGCGGCACCGCAGTGAACATGACGAGTAACCCTTTCGTCTTCTTGATCCAGGCGCTCGGCCTTCTGCTTTCTTGCGACCGCTTCGCGGGAGGAATCTGGACACCCAAGCGGACCGCGTCAGCGCTGACTGCTCCGCCGTGCACCGAGTGCTGCAAAACACCGATTCAAGAGCTGGGTGGCGGCGCCTTTCTCGGACAGTTGGATCGACTGGACTACGCCCCCCTCAGAGGCGTATCATCCACCCCAACGATATCGACATCATACACATATAAACAGCGCTGTGTGCCTGGCAGCGGCATTGGGCATGGCGGCACCGCAGTGAACATGACGAGTAACCCTTTCGTCTTCTTGATCCAGGTAAGAAAGCATTTTGGCAAATGTTACAAAAGTAACGAAACCTGTCTTGTAGTGCTGCCATGCCCAGGCCAAGTGTATGCAACTGTATGTAATTGTATAGTATCGTTGAAGTACTTATTGATGCTTGCTGGTGATGTAGAAATTAACCCCGGCCCTAGCAATCAGGAAGTCTTGACCGAAATTCGCAAGTTGGCTACTGACATGAGTGCTTTAAAAAATGACAACAAGGCCATAAATGAATCTCTGGAAGCCATTCCTGTGAAACTAGATACTCTGGCAAACCTTGAGGGCAGAATCGCTGGGGTTGAGGAAAAAGCGACATTTGAAGATACCATTACTAGTCTTCAACTAAAGGTGGACGACCTCGAAAATAGAAGCAGGAGATCAAATTTAATTATTTATGGCATTCCGGAAGGAGAAGACGAGAGAGCTAATGACCTAGATTTAAAAATATCCGAAAAACTTATTAAAGGTACTCTCGGTGTCACGATCTCAGGAGTTGAGAGAATGCATCGCCTAGGCACTAAAACAGAAAACAAAACGCGACCTGTTATTCTCAAGTTACAATGTTTTGAGGACAAGGCGAAAATAATGAAAAACTGCTACAAGCTTAAGAATTCCAATGTGTCTGTTGGCGACGATTTTTCACTCCGAGTGCGTAACATCCGAAAGAAACTTTGGGAGAGCAGCAAGAGCGACCGAGATAAGGGTGAAAAAGTTACACTTGTGTACGACAAGATTAAGATCAATGGCCAAGTGTACGTCTGGGACGAACACAAACAAGCCAGAGTAGTCACGGGAAAGAAACCTTTCGTCCGAAAGGCAAAAAACTGACTACAAATGAAACGCCCTTCGGCTTGGTGATAGTGAACATAAACGCCAGAAGTGTTGTGAACAAAAACACAGAACTTGAAGCATTCATTCTTGAACATCAACCCGATATCGTAACAATAACCGAAACATGGCTTTCTCCTGATATTTCAAGTAGCAATATATTCCCTCCCGGTTATTCTGTCATGCGTAAAGATAGGTGCTCGCGCGGTGGTGGCGTAGCTATTTTGATAAAAGACAATCTTTACGTGACACCTATGCCGGAAGTTGCTGATGCTGAAGTACTTTGGTGTAAAATCGCGATAGCTAAATCCTTCATTTATTTAGGCACCATGTACCGCCCCCCTGATGCTTCTGATGATATGTTACACGTGCTAGCAAATTACATGGAAGCTAATTTTTCACAGACTGCAACGATAATCCTTACGGGGGATTTCAACTTTCCTGGCATAACGTGGGACTCCCCTGATAGTACTGCCGATACCAACCACGCAGATGAGCTGCTTGATCTAGCTTTTAACTTTAGCCTTAGACAGCTTATACGGGAGCCTACACGTGTTACTGCAAAAAGCAGGAATGTACTTGATTTGACGTTTGTGAGTGACACTATAGCAGGAGACAGTGTTTCATGGGAAGTTGTCGACGGCATATCGGACCACAGAGCGACTAAATCGTCCTTGTTGTTGGGCGCACCCCTGCCTACCCAAAGAGGGAGTACACAAATTTTCGACTGGGCGAATGCCGATGACGTCAGCGTGCTTGATTACCTAGATCACTCTTATTCCACCTTTAGCTCGTTCTCGAATGATGATACAGTTTCAGTAGATGGATTATGGACAACCTTTGAAAGAATCATTCAGCACTGCTTATCAAAATATGTTCCCACAAAGGTCAAACCAGTCCGTAAGACAAACCCTTGGATAACAAGAAAAATAATACAACTAAAGCGAAAGCTTGCCAGATTAAGGAAATTGAGAAATAAACTATCGATTCCAGGCTACACTGTTAAAATATCCGAACACTCTCGTGCACTAAAATCAGCTGTAAAGATGGCAAAGGATGAATACATGAATGTCACCTTAAGTAGATTTATCAAAGAATCTCCTTCCAAGTTTTGGCGATACCTAAATTCGAAGCCACGTCAGACTAGTAATCCATCACCGGCTGAAGCTATTGCAAAGGCTACAGAGTTCAATGATTACTTTGTTTCAGTATTTACACGAGACAACGGTAGAAAACCCGACCTCAGTTCTCTTCCAAGTAACAGAGCAAAACTAGATGACTTAATCCTAACTGAATCGGGCATTTTTTGCCTATTACTTGAAATTGACCCTAAAAAATCCTGTGGCCCCGACAACATACCAAATGCATTTTTGAAACGCTACGCAGAATGGATGTCAAAGTTCTTGCTGATTATATATGTAAAATCATTGAAAACAGGAGAAATTCCAGAAAAATGGAAAACTGCGAAGGTTATTCCTATCCATAAATCTGGCGATCTTACCAACACATCAAATTACCGTCCCATCTCGCTTACTTGTACGGCCGGCAAAATCCTTGAACATCTAATCCTGAAGCACATTGTATCATTTGTAGAAAAAAACAACTTAATTGTCCCTAAACAGCATGGCTTCCGGAAAGGATTGTCCACGACTACTCAACTGATTGAGACAATCCACGACTTAGCGCTTACAATGGACAAATGTGGCCAAACTGATATAATATTTTTAGACCTATCCAAAGCATTCGATCGGGTTTCCCGTCCTAAATTACTTCAGAAACTTACCCACTACCTCGGCGATAACAGCATCACCAAGTGGATAAAAAGCTATCTTGGTGGACGGCGTCAATATGTCTGCTACAAAGACCACTCGTCCGATTACGGCGATGTGCTATCTGGCGTCCCACAAGGTGCCGTTTTAGCTCCTATGCTTTTTCTTCTTTTTATCAATGATTTGCACATCAACTGTAACGCAACGGTAAGAATGTTTGCAGATGACTGTATTATCTATAAGGAAATAACCTGCCGTGAAGATCAGATAATCCTAAACAGAGCCCTTGAACATATAACACATTGGTGTCAAACGTGGCAGATGGTGACTAACGCAGAAAAAACGGTTTGCATGACAGTAACGAATAAAAAAACGCCCATGAACTTCCCATATTATTTAGAAGGACAGATGTTAAAGAAAGTGAAAGAGTACAAATATCTAGGCCTTATAATTTCATCAGATCCTAAATGGGACAAGCAGGTAACTTATGTTGTTAACAAAGCACTGGCAGTTCTGTACTCGTTAAAACGCTCGCTTAGGTGCGCATCCGTAGATACTAAACGCCTAGCATACGTGACACTCATTCGATCTATACTTGAATACGCAATAATATGTTGGTTTCCTTTTCGTAAGCAGTACATAGCAAAATTGGAGAGCGTCCAAAGAAAAGCACTTAGGTTTATCTTTAATAGGTATCGTCGACGTGACTCCCCTACAGAACTATTAAAGCAAGCCGATCTTCCTACTATACAAAATCGAGCCAGACTACTTCGTCTTAAGTTGCTTTTCCTTCTTCTCAATGGCAGCATGAAGATCAATGTGAGCAACTATTTACTTCCCTCAAATACAACCAGTTCCCGAACTAAACACACCAAGCACTTAGCTGAATACAGATTTCACAACGACATTTTCAGGTACTCTTTTTTCCCGCAAGCAATCCGAGATTGGAATAGTTTGCCTAACGATGCTGTCGAGTGCACAACACTCGAAGCTTTTATTGCTAAGATTTCAAATAATGTTTCTTAGTTACTATCGGCATGCAGGCTCGCTGCGTTGTGCAATGACAATCTGTTTCCCTTCACAGTATGTATTTTTTTTCTTGCCTTGATTTTATACTGTTCATGATTTCGTCAGCATTTGCCGAGCCTTGTCTCTAGTGCAATAAAATGTCTAATTTATCTATAGTTTCTTTTTAATGTTTTTTTCGTGCGCTAAGCTTGTAACACGCTATTCATCGCTGTTTTTCTCATTCTTGTAGATTTGTAAATTAATGCAATGTATGTACCGACAGTTCAATTCGACTGATGTGCGCCCCTACTTGAACGGTGTTCTTTTGCATATGTGTATTACCTTGTAACATTCCGTTTATTGTTGTTCTCATTTTGTAGCGTTGTGCAATTAAGGCGGAGAGCATATGCACTGTCCAGTTTAATTCAAAATATGTATGCGCCTACCCTAAATTGCTTCTTTTGATTATGTATTTTACCCCCTTTCCTGCAACAGCCTCAAATGTGAGGCTAGCAGTATGTTCAAATAAATAAATAAAATAAATAAATAAATAAATCAGGTCCGATCGGGATAAAAACGACCGCGATTAGCGCATCGCGACCTGGCTCCCAGACCGCGATTTGACTAACGCCTGTGTCAAGCTCTATACGGATTACTTTGGAGCGTTTAGCAGCAACCATTCTTGATCGCGATCAAGAAATGCAATCCGGATTGGCCCTGATCGCGATCAAAAGTGTCCCTGAGACACCGATATAAGAAAGCAAATACATGAATGACTCTCGTACTGGTTGTCGCCAAAACTTGGGTCACCGAGAAAACTCGTGCCTCGGGATGCTGTGCCCCATAAGCCATCACTTTTTCTTCTGCTTATTCTCTATAAGTGGCACGGTAGCTGTCTACAATAAGCAAGGACTCCATAAAAACTCATGAGTATCAACATATGACTCTCAATAACAATCTGAGCCATTTTTACTGAAACTGAAATTGCGAGAGGTTCAGTGATACCAATGCTATTTATTTCTTTCTTTGTTGATTTAACTTATTTCATTTATTTTTTGTGTTAGCAATGCCCCTTAGAGACCTCATGGCAGGGGGCCATATAGAGTGGGGAGGAAGAACGCTGAGGGTTAGAACGCAGAAGAAAAATTCCGCTGAAGTAAATAGGTTTACAGCGAAATAACAAACGACCCAATGCTACATATCCATAGATAAAAATACCTATGTATGTTAATGAGTAAGCAGTGTAACGCATGAATACACAAGCAAATAATTCATGCACGCACAACATTAATTACACGTAGCTTATAAGATGAACCTTGACCTGAGCAATACATACCTTCATACTGTATATACAGTGCCTTTTTTTTTTGACAATACAGATTTTTAATAAAAATGCCATGACAATCAGGCCCCTGTCGCCTTAGCAAACGAACTCGAGGCGGAAAAACTTTGCCGCACTTAAAGTGACATTCAAATGAGTAAGTGACAAAAGCTCGGTATAACTTCTTCCTTATTAACTTTAGGGTCGTTGTTTTATATATAAGAGCTGTAGGGCGTGGCATTTTACGGCACGCTCATTTTTTAAAAAAATGCAAGAAATGCACGTAACTTCAAATAATAATCACCGAAATTCAGGGCCCTGATCAGGGCGATACCTAAACTGAGCGCACCGGGCGCGCAGGAAATCCCTCTGCCCCGTTACGTCAGGAGGGAAGCTCGCGTCACGAACCTTGAAAAAGGTTGCGTCACCGCAGAACATGGCCAGGAAAAACGGCAAGCCGTCTCAAGTACACAATTTTACTCTTCATCTTGGCGTTTGGTGTGTAGTGCTAATCCGTTTTGTTGTTAGATTCGAATGAAGGGCCGAAGAACTAGTTCGCTTGTCTGCGAGAAGAAACGCCGCAGCGGCTGCCGCCTTGTTTTAAGCAGTACAGTGAAAGAAAGCGCGCGAAATTGCGGTTTTCTTGGGTACAGCGCGAAAGAAACAGATAAGCACTACACACCAGATGCAAAGAGTAAGCGGCCCATTTGGGTATTTGGGATGCCTTGCCGTTTTTCCTGACCATAATCTGTTTCCACGCGTCGTGTTGCAAAAATGGCCACGTGAGTTTACAGTCTGACGTAGCAGGGCTGACGGATTTGTTGCGTGCCCAGTGCGCTCAGTATCGGTTTCGCATAGATCGGGGCATCTCATTTCGATTATTATTTTCTCAAATTACGTGCTGCGTTTTTTGTAGCTTTTAAGAATGGGCATGTCACAAATTGTCGCGTCTTACAAATCTTCCGTATAAACAGGCCCTAAAGCTAATAATTAAAGGTTAATTCACACATTTTTGTTAATTACTCACATAAGTGTAACTTTAAGTTCGGCAAAGTTTTTCCGCCTCGGCGTAGAGTTCGTGTGTGAAAACGACAAAAACCTTACTGTCATAGCATTTTTATTAAAATTGTGTATCGTCTAAAAAAAGCCCTGTATAACATCTATATAGAAACGCACAATACTGACTAGTGATTATTAATACTGGTTTCGAAAGTATACTCAAAATACCGTATCCAATATTTCCATCTTCGGTTTTTGAAGGCGTTTCACGTAATGACATAGCGCCTACTGTAAGTGCTGTGGCTCAAAAAGCAGGTATAAGAACAGAACGTGCTTTTATCTGAACCAATTGATAAGTAGCTCACTAAGTACTACACAAAATAAGCGGTGCACGCATTTATACTGCAAATATGCTGATATTTTAAAGGCTGCGAGCGTGCTTACAACCTAAAAAGAATGCATCAACAATGACATTCATAACTGCAGGCTAATGCGTATATAGGTGTATTTATCATATAACTTGTCAAGATATACTTTTAGGCTAGTTGGTTCATCATCGCACTACAACAGCGCCGGCGTAAAGACCAGAAGTAAAGGACACGTAACACAAGGCGCCTTGTGTTACGTGTCCTTTACTTCTGGTCTGCTGTTTTCGCCGGCGCTGTTTTAATGCGTATTTATCATAATATTTGAAAAACATGGAAGCAGGAGATTTCTAGATTTTGCAGATAATGATGATATATTATATATTTTTAGATAAACCATGTGTTTCTTTAAGTAAGGTATTCAGGTATTAGTAAGCAAACGTGTTAACCAGTTTCATAACGTTGCGGTTAACCTTTATCAAGCCGCCGATGTTTTGCGTACATTTCTGTCGGTGTGTCTCATAGCCATTCACCTTCTCATATGGCGGGGAAGCCAAACGACATAAACATATGTAGTGGTGAACATTTTCTCGTGTTCGGTGAGAAGTTACCAATGCCATTGGGTGTTATCGGAAATACTTTTTTCAATTGCCTCTCCAAGGTGTTCTTCAGGCGCACAGTCCAAGCGCGTCACTGATATACGGTCAATTGTCTTGTTGCACAAACGGCCATCTGAACACGAGGCAGGAAAATTTAGCCTTGCTTTATATCCTCATGAATATCTGATGCACATGTTTGAGCACATTTTCTTCCAAGCTCTTACAATAAATGGCGTTATATTGCTGTAGGAAAGCCGAATCTATTATGGGCTTGTGCAAGCTTGTAAGCTCTCGGCTACAAGGCGCCGCGTGATTAGAGGAAAGGCGAATGGCGTGGAACCACAAGTGGAGAATTGCGAATTAGAATTTCAGATATCTTTAGTTCGCAGTAGGCAAGCGCTGAGTCAGAAAACCCTTGGGATGATGATATGCTGATGAGATAGTTTTGCTAATAGAGAAGCGATTTACAGAAATTGGAAAACAAGTGTAGCAATGAAGTGGACTGTAACAATATGGCTAGGTGGGCTAGTTGGTATCTCATGACTAAAAAAACTTTGAGCGCAAATAAACGACGTAGGACCAAGAAAGATACACACACCACAAGCACTCACTCGCATATATATATATATATATATATATATATATATATATATATATATATATATATATATATACAGGGTGTCCCAGCTATCACGCAGCACGATTTAAAAAAAGAGGAACGGCGTTACGCGAATCCAACCTACAGCATATTGTTCCTAGTACTCTAGAGTAGCCACTGCTATTTTTTTCGTTAATGAGGTTTAATTAATTAGCCATAATTATATTTCTAACTCGACAAGTACTCGCCTAATTGTCAAAATGTCAATGAGGCGTATGTAGGCATGTTCAAATGGCATCGAACTGCGCTACTTTCAACAACGTGCTAATTGCGCGCTCATTTTTTCCGGCTGATAAAGAAAGCCCGCGAAATATGAAAAGTGACACGTGACTAGAGTGTTGCGCGCGTCGGGAACCAGCGCCCTCAAACAGGCTCCCTATGAGGCAGACAGTATCAAGGAAAAAATGCAGAAAGAAAAAAAAACGTATCGCCCTATCTGCCACTCCCCGGCCTAGAAACGCACCGCTTGGTTTTACAGATTCAGGTCGTAATCGGAACACCTGCCGCGTTATCAATGAGAACAGTCGGCCGTGAGATATGGATGGTTGCGGCGTACTATCGAACGGATTGAATTCCAGCGAAATTGCACGCATATCGCTGGCGCCCGACCTGTACCCTTGCCAAAATGCGGAACGCTGTCTTTCGCAACAGGCAACAGGCAAAGCGGTTGTTTGCAGTAAGCTTATTTGAGGGCGCTGGTTTCCTTTGCGGGTGGGAGCGTAGTCACGTGTTATTTTTTATATTTAGCGGGCTTTCTTTATCAGCCGGAAAAAATGAGCGCGCAATTAGCACGTTGTTGAAAGTAGCGCAGTTAGATGCCAATCGAACATGCCTACATACGCCTCATTGACATTTTGACAATTAGGCGAGTACTTGTCGAGTTAAAAATATAATTATGACTAAATAATTAAACCTCATTAACGAAAAAAATAGCAGTGGCTACTATAGCGTACTAAGAACAATATGCTGTAGGTTTTATTCGCGTAACGCCGTTCCTCTTTTTTTTTAATCGTGCTGCGTGATAGCTGGGACACCCTGTATATGTATATTTATATATATGCGAGTGAGCGCTTGTGCTGTGTGTATCTTTCTTGGTCCTACGTCGTTTTTTGCGCTCAAAGTTTTTTTAGTCAAGAAGTGGGCATTATATTTAGTTCAGAGAAAGCGAAAATTATAATTTGTGATAAATCACTCAGCATATTAGCGTTATGAATCCAACCACAAGCCATTCGTTAAGGAAGCATAAGTAATAACTATGGGTATAGATTAATACACAGGAGTTGCACGTACGGTCGCATCGGTCACTATAACATCATAATAAAGGCGGAGTGAAAGGCAGCATAAGAAAGCTTTGCGCTTCAGTAAATCTCAAGAATTTCAAAAGGAACGATTATACCGGCTCCAATGTTTGCGAATGAAGTTCTGTATGTGAAATGAGATGTCTTTTCGGGTTTAACATTTTATGAATGGCCAGTGGGTCAATTGAAACTCAATATTTCAGGAAAATCTACAAACGATGTAGTGCTAGTTGATATGGCGTGGGCTCTATCTAAACGAGAAAACTGCACGAGCAATTTCATTTCGATAAGTGACTTGCCCATATGGGCAATGAAAGACAGCGTAACTGAAAGTCTAGTTGAGAAGCCAGCGGTAATAAACAAATAAAAGAAATACACCACGAATTTGAAGTGAAGAATGAAAAAAAATCACAGCATATCCACGGGGTGAATGATGGTGAGTGGGGCGAAGCTCCGGAGGGAGTCATCGGTAAACCGTGAAACTCTTCCATGAAATTCGCCCAGTACATCATAAAAGAGTGTGAAACACCGTGTATATTAAAGGGGCCCTGCAACACTTTTCGAGCATGTTCAAAAAGCGCTGCCGATCGGTAGTCGAGGCTCCCGAGAACACGCGAGCCAAATATTATAGCGATGCGCACGGCCTGCAATTTACAATAAATTCTCAAAGTCAGCTGAAAATCGCTCCCTCTTCTCTCGACAAATGATGTATTAGTCCGCAAAATATGACGCGATTGTCGGCAGTTCCACCATTGGCTGATGTTATAATCACGATAACACCCTCATTATTACTTTCGTTGTTAATTTTGAGTTTAATAAGTAGATAATATGTATATTTATATTATGTTATCGCGTTAAAAACACCGAACAAACATTAATATTAGGCCTTCCGGTCTGACCGACAGCTCGTCTGCTCGTAGTAGCGTGGTTCCGTTTTCTTCGCCATGCGCAGTGCCGAAAACGTGAATATTTCTGTGCTTTTGACCATCGCCGGTTGCCGTTGAGAGTGGCAGCCGTTCGAGTGTTGCCTCGTCAGCTGAGAACTGCATCGTCGGCACGTTCTCACTACCGACCGAGGCACGGGCGCAGCGTGTCTCCGATAACAATGCTGGCGTCCGGTAATGGCGGCGCTTCGGGGTCGTCTGCCAGTGCCGACTTACGAGGCGGTGTATCGGAGTATGGGCCGAAACCGATCTCAGCTGTCATTCGTTCCAAACGAGCGCGCAGGTTTGCTTCCATGGTTGGCAGAGCGATGAAAACACTACGGCGTTCGAGGTGCACACCCAACATTACCAAACCGACGCGCAGTTTTCAAGCACGCGCGATACACAGTGCGATCGACTCCGCTCGACGAGAACGACGCAAGCCGACCGGAAGTGGCGGCACAGACCACGTGGTTGCGCCCAGACGTCAGAGAGAAAAAAATGAAGAAAAAAACTCCGCCGGCGCTCTTGGGCGGAGCCTCGCTCCTCTGCGCTGCCTCCCTCGACTCGCTGCCTAGCTTTCCGCGCGCTCGCAGCGTTGAGTTGAGGGAGAAAGCTGCGGAACGTGATCTCTATAATTTGGTAACACCACTTCGACTTGACGGATTCGAAAAATTTTTGCGGCATATGACTCGTGAAGAGTCATACGTCAATAATGAGACTATTCCAGTATAACTAAGAAAGGTGTTGCAGGGCCCCTTTAAACATCAACGCCGGGGAAAGGAACTAGGAGTGTTAGTCAGCCGCCTTGGCTGCGACTGGCGCTGCCTAACACTCCTAGGTTTAAATGCACATATATACCCTATAAAGTGGACGGGAGGATGACCGCCGCCGTAGCTCAATGGCAGAGCGTCGGACGCCTTGTTCGAAGGTCGCAGGTTCGGTCCCTGCCGGAGGCAAGTTATCTTTCCGTCCACTTTACTTTATTCACACTTTATCCTATTTACAACGAATAACAACCCCTCAGTGCTCCCTATACTTTATTTGGCATTATTGTATGTTAGTTCCCATTAATATGCTGTATCATGTCGCTTGTCGTTAATCAGACAGAACCGTGTATAGCATAGCCATGTATATCATATCCATGTATTGTATAGTATAGCAAGGAGGCGGGAAAGGAAAGTGAGAGTGAGGAGAGGGAAAAGGGGGAAGGGATAGGGTGAATCATAGCATAACCATGTATGGCGTCACTCAGGCAAAACCATATATGGCATAGCCATTTAAGTATGGTATAGTAAGGGAAAGGGGGGGGGGGGGGGGCTGGGTAGAACATAGCATAGCCACGTAAAGTACAGTGTAGCAAGGAGGTAGGAAGAGGATGTGAGGGTGAAGAACAAGGAAAAGAAGAGGGGGAAAGTAAAACACAGCATAACCATGCTGTGTTAGTATAGCTGTGTAAGTATAGTTAGTATAGCAAGGGGCAAGGGAAGTGAGCGTGAGGAGAATGGAAATGGAAGCGGAGAGGTAAAGCATAGCGTTGTCAGCATAATATAGCGTGGCAATATGTACTACAGCAAGGGTGGGAAAGGGAAGTGTGGGTAAGGAAGAGAGAAAGGACGAGGAGGAGGGTAGAGCATAAAATAACTCTGTGAAATATAGCCAGCGGTTGGTAAGAAAATTGAAAGTGAGGACAGATGTGAGGTTGAGCAGAAGGGAAATGAGGAGGGGGTAAAGCAGAGCATGGCCGTCTGTTGGGGGCAGGAGTTACGGATTTGCCTCGGTTGCATGATGGGTAGGACACCGCCGGCGCGCTCCCGATGTGTTTAGCTGTCGGAGCTGTACAACAATACCTCGCGGAAGCCCTTCAGGACATTTTCTAGCGTTAGCTACACTTGCCTAGCCAGAGCAGGTTTCGCGGGGGTCATCATGAGCAGTGCTGCGCATGCGCGCGCGACTCGCCGCTGCTGCTCTGCGCATTCGAGAGGGGTGACGTCGTAGCCATGGCGCGCGCAGCTATTAGATGCGAAGTATCTTAAGGCGGAGCTCAATCCGGTGGTGGTATGCGGCGTGACCACCCTTACTGCGCATGCGCATACCCTCTCCACACACCTCCTCTCCACTCCCCCTCACCATTCCCCCCTGTCATCTACCCTCTCCCATTTACCCTCTCCACTTGTCCTCTCCCCTCCCCTCTCCAATTACCCTCTCCACTTCCCCTCTCCCCTCCCCCTTTCCACTCTTCCTCTGAAACGCGGGCTAGACATGCCGAAATTCTCTCCTGCACAACGCCGCGATGAGCTCGAGCGCATGCGCGTCCCCTCCCCTTCTCTCTCCTCTCCTACGCTGCCCCCTCTCGCCCGCCTGTCGACCGCGTTCCCCGCTCGCCCTGTGAGAATTAACGGCCAGGCTAGATGGAAGATACGACGCGCGTAGCGTCCCCTCTTCGCGTTCCACGACGCGAGCTCGGTAGCATGCCCAACGAACGCCAACGGAACGCGATCGTGCAAGTGCTCCGGCTTCGCATCTACTCATGGTCCCCTTAAGCGGGATATGGTGTATTCGCCTTCGCTGTGCAGTCGCCGTCTGACAGTGCGCTGGTGCCGCTTGATAGCGCCTCTG
Organism: Rhipicephalus sanguineus; assembly: GCF_013339695.2. NCBI lineage: Eukaryota > Metazoa > Arthropoda > Arachnida > Ixodida > Ixodidae > Rhipicephalus > Rhipicephalus sanguineus. Next base: position 27,578 of record NW_023614502.1, read on the forward strand.
ACTGGCGTTTGCAGGTGGGTAACGCCATGGAGAAGGAGAGCGCAAATGCTGCTCAACGGCGCAGAAGAGCCGAGAAGCTTATGTCATCGGATCCCGAAGTAGTTGCCTGGCAATTAGCGCTTCAGCGTAAGAAGAATGAACAGAGGAACGCTAAACGTGCTGCGGAAATCTGGAAAGCTCAGAATAATCAGCTGAACCTTTGCTAACGCTACGTATATCCTGGCATAGCCGAGCTAAGCCACTGCAATTTTTTGTCGGTACTTGCGAAACAAAATATGTTTACTGTCAAAATATTAAGTTTCAACGAGCAGAAATAACAAGATAGTCCACTGTCGCTGTTTCTTTGCAGAAAACGGAGCACCCGCTTCACGCGGTCACCGCCATGGAGACCCCTGTGGTGAATTCTTGCTTGAAAGTTAGCCGCTGAGTGCAAGCTATGTGAAATATCTTGTTAGAATAGACTGCCTTTATAACCAAATGGATCATAATGGAAGGAAACCTCAAGGCAGAGATCGCACGGGTTCGCGGCGACCGACAGTGCTTCTGCATGATGAGCACCTGCATGTATCTTCGTACTGATGGCTCCGTTTTTGCTAAGAACGCGTTTTAGCGCCATGCTGCGAACTTTAGGCCGCAAAATATGATAATTTGTCAGTACCCATGGCTCAGGAGATTTCGCCCAGTAATGGAGATCGAGTGAGGAATGCGGAATACGGAATTGTTCTGAGTTAGTCCACCCCAACCTGCTTCCAGAACTTCAGAAGCCGCGCAAAAATGGCATATGATTTCGTCGAAATGATAGTTATGCAATTTGATGAACCGCAGAGCTCTCGGGCAATCGTATAACATAACGAGCAAATACCGTTTGTAAACCTATCTAAAGCGCTTCCCCGTAAAACTGCGGTGTCTTTAAATACTGTGCGCGTCTCTCTCTGAACGAATGATGCATGTCGTCATATACATATAGAAGACATAAATAGAGCGCTTGTCTGGCCTTTAGTTCCTTCTGGTGTCGCTAATGCAGTCCTTTTTCAAGTATCAATAACTAGAAAATCAACAAAATTTTAGTTTTTGTTTCCTCGTAATTTCGTTAATGTATGAAGCAATATATGTTGCAGTTTATTCGGCAAGCGCCGTGATGCGTTTTACAGTTGTATTTGAAGGTTCTTTTGTGACGCCTGCACCTCACGGCATGATTACCCTGAAAGTGTAAAACTATCTTTCTGAGCCTTTATGGTGCCATATTATGGATGGCGAATGCCGCTGCGCTAAAACTGAGCATACCGTTTCCTCCAGCCAGTCCTAGCGTTTCACCCAAGATTGAATAATTGGTGCTAATGCTCAACAGCTGTACTAGCATTCGTACACCCAAGAGCCGGTGAAGAGTCAGAACCGAGAGCGTCATAACAGCCGACAATACTCGGTAGCCCTGATTTTCCATTTGAGACATGGACAAGAAGTAACGCGCGGAACGCGAGCGTTAGGAAGCGCTGTCGTTGAACAAGCCGTAAAGACAGCGCTCCATCGCCGCCATGGTTTTAGAAATGATGACTCGTAGGGCAAACGAATAGTACTAGTGCACTGTATTTCGCGCATAGCCAAGGCTAAACGATGAGTCAATTTAACAAGACAGCGTTAAAGATCTAGTTTCGCAGAAATCCTGGTGTTGGCGCCGGCATCTTTGGTTGTGAGCGAACAATCAGCGTGGTCTGAGAAAAAAAAATCGAAACAGATGCAAATAAATCAATAATAAGAAATCTTCGGCTCGAGCAGGAATCGAACCCAGGCCTTCTGTGTGGCAAGCAAGTGTTCTACCACCGACCCACACCCGTGCTCCAAATTGTTTCTAAAAAAAAAACCCTATATGAATGTTAAGTGGTGCGAGGAGTGTCGTTAACACATGTAATATTTCGTGGCAGTAGCGTAGAATTTCACCAGGCGTCAAAACATGTGAGTTGCTCTACGAGTGGCTGGTTTAAAGGCCTACTCATGACAAAGTGCTCAGGCATAAATAATCATCAGCAGCAGCAACGGCATCAACAACGTGTTCAGATGCGCAGGTGCGCGTGTTGCCTTACGAACGCGTAGTGGGTATTTTTTTTTCAGAAGCCACGGATGCGGCTATTTCGCACGAAGAAATCACAAGGGAAGGGTTAAGCGTTAAGGGAAGGGTTAACCCCTTAACCCTTCGCTTGCGATTTTTTCGCGCATGAACCGACTAGCCCCACAACGTGTGCTTCTGGCGTAGTGGGTACTTCGGGAATTCGTAAAAGGAAGAATTATGGCGTACGGGGCAATTCGCAACAGTACTTCCAGTAGGCACCCTAAGATAGTTTGAAAGGGCCTATGATACGGGCACAGACGTTCCTTTCCTTGCCACACGGCTGAGTTGTCCACCGAGAAGCGAAGCGAGGCTAGCGATTGAGAAGGCGATGCGAGTGGGGCCCGATTACGCTGTCGCGTTCTTGAATGCGAAGCTCAAGAGCACCCCAATTTTTTAACGGCGAAGCTGTTTAGCAAATCGTTCCTTCTTCACCCGTTCAAAAAAAATTATCATCATCATTAACGGGTATGCGCCACAGAATTTGGGTAAATCCCACTACTGACCACTGGTCCACTAAAAACGAAGAAGAAAACTATCGTCATCAAACGGGTATGTGCCACTGTGCGGCCTATCAGATAACTATCATCATCGTAAACGAGTATGTGCCACAGAAATTGGGAAAGTCTCGTTACACACAACTTACACTAAAAAGGAAGAAGGCGACACTTAGTCCAACAAAAAAGTCACAGTTTCGCCGCAACGGCGAAGCAATGAATGCGATAGCAATAAATTGAAATGTAACGTGAAGAACGGAAAGCAGCTCGAAACTTCCAGCGCGTTGCTCGAGCCCAAAGGACGCACGAAAAGAACGCACACAGGACCATCGCGAAGTATCATGCGTCACAGCTCGACATTGAAGCGCACTGCTCAAACATAAAGCAGGACGCACGAAACGAACGAACAGGTACACACAAGACGAGCGCGAACTGTCACAGTTGTTACTTGCTTCTGTTTGCACAGCGTGCTCCTTTCGCAAACGCGGCCGCTGGAGCGAGCGAAGTGACCTTCGTACGCTCTTTGACTTCAGCGTGGACATCGCGGGGAAAGCACAAGACATACAACCACCCGCTCCAACGCCCCCCCCCCCCGGCCGCCCCCTTCTTTCCTCGAGATGAGCGCACGAAGGCGACCACGCCCTGTAGGGCGAAGATCAATAGCGTTCGCAGGAGAGGGACGACGATCTTCAAAGCGCGCCACGCGCGCACGTCGCGCCATCTATGTAGTAACTAAGAAAGTATGCTGAACTAAATGATGTATAGCTCGCCGTTAGCAGGCTGAAAGACGGTACTGTTGGTGGCCTAGCTAACTGCTAATACCGCGCGCTGCAAAGCGAGAGGTGGCCCGTTCGTTTCCGCGCGTCGGAAAGTTTTTCTGAATTGTTTTTCTTTGTGGCTTATGTATATATATATATATATATATATATATATATATATATATATATATATATATATATATATATATATATATCGCGGTGCATGACGGCAACGGCGGCTGCGAGAAGACCCCGAAGTGATAGAAGGCCTACGAAAACGACGACGTGCCCGTAGAGTTAGGAGATCGGCGAACGCATGGTGCCAGCGCGTGGTTCTCTCTCTGGAGTTTGGACATCCGTGTCGTATCTCTGACTGTCTCTGGTTTAACTCGGACCTCCCTGCGCTGAGAATGAACGTGGAAACAACCAAGCATTACCTAACTAAAGCTTAGCTACGACCTAGAAGCCAACGTTTACAGAACATGTTTCAGTCGCATAAACCCCGCCTCCGCCATACTCTAAAAGCGGCGCGCATTCGATTTTCGGTACAGGTGGCGCTACTGCACCAACAGGCTCTACGTAGTAGACAGCGGAACGCGAGTGAAGGCGGCGGTCAGCTGCGAGTGTCCGCGCAAATATTGAATCGCTTATCAACAGGGTTGCGAGAATGGCTTATTTTTCCGTTTATATTAGCCCCAAGAATGAACACTGGCGGCGCGGCAATAGTGGCGGTGTGACGTCACGGCAAGGACTCGCTTGCTCCGTGGCCGAGGATCGCCTCTTTCTGCGCCCGTCGCGTAACCGCTCTTTCGCGATACGGTGGTGATTACTCCTCATTCTTGCGATGCAAATCTCCCATGGTAGAAGGTGGAAGTTTGCACTACTAGCGAAAGTTATGTAGGCTGTACAAAGTTTGCATAGTATAGCTTATAATGGGCAAATTCTCGTCCTAACGGAAGATTCACAGTGAAAATTGTGATGCAGGAGATCAAGACATTCGTTGTTTTCACTGCGGAGGGGCAAGGCCTCTCTGTCCCGACGTGGGAGCGGCCCGCTACGCGCTAATCGCGCGTAGCGAAGGACTAAATAAGTTGTTCATCCATCCATCCACTGTCTACTCCAAAACATCGGTGCTAAAAAAAATTACGTTAATGGCACCAACTTCATTACAACTTGTCGCAGACTCCACGGTTAGAACATGCGTCCTGGAGAATTACAAATGAAATTAGGATGCTTTCAATTCACTAACTACATTGTGGTTTATCGTACACGGTATGTCTGCCTTTGCAGATTATTTATTTATTTATTTATTTATTTATTTATTTATTTATTTATTATTTATTTATTTATTTATTTATTTATTTACAATCCCTCAAAGGCCCCAGTGAAGGGGTTTTGCTTGATGGGTGGACTTTTACAATGGATTAAGTGAGTAGATGCTCAACCGCTGCTTTGAAGGTGATGATACTGGAGCGGTGCACAACGTCAGGTGGAAGGCCGTTCCAATCTTGTGCTGTCTTGGCAAAAAAGGATGAAATGTACGCAGTGATGTGAGCAGCTAGCGGAATAATTTCACTGACTATAACGCCGGCCTTTCTGCGCTGCACTTGGTGATAGGACTCCGTTATTGCATTGCATTGCCTCCGTGATTGGTGCACCAATCACGGAAGCAATGCGAATGGACGATGTTATTTGGTGAATTCGTAATGTGACGTGATGTTATAGGACAACATAATGACGCCAAAGAACTTCGCGATCTGTGATGACATGTTGATGCTCTATTCTTGCGAACAACTGCTAACGTTGTGTTGTTCTCATAAATGTTTTTCAGTGTTGTAGTGCTGACTGCATGTTCATTGCTGTGCGCTGTTACGTGAGCATGTGATTACGTATTGCCTCCCATTTCGTGGTGCCTGTTCGTAACTGTGGTCAGAGAGTCGAAAGCACTCTTCATATAAATTTCTGTTTTTGAAGCGCCGTGAGAAAGGGGGACAAGCAAGTGCGTAGACATTGTTCAGTCTCACTTGCTTTTCTCATTGTTCGTCAAACTCAATACCAGCTTTAATGGGCAACCTAAATTTTCAGAGTAGCTCCACACAGTACGAGAAGTATGGTGTACCGGATGTGATTTCCTAATTGCGAGATTTCATCGCTTATTTGCAATAGTGTTCCGCTGGGCGAGAATTTTTTAAAAATTTCACTGCATTGTCCTCTACTCTGCTGCAGAAAATCAGGTCACCGGCATCACTCCTCTTGGGAATGCTTGGAGAGGAGGAACCTGAGCCACCAGTCCAGGGAGTGGTGACAGTGCAGTGGCGGTGGACAACAGACAAGATGAAACCACTGTGCAAGAGCCAGATGATGTCCAGGCATTTGTGCCGCACCGTCACCGTATCTGTACCCTTGTTCACAATAAAGAAAACAACACCTTTGCATCTCCGGGTTCACTACCACTTTCAGTGATGTCATTGATCGAAGCAATTTTAGTCCAACTTCTGGAGCAGATAAAACCCCGCTTTGGAGCAGGAAATGAGCCTTTTCCTGCATTATTAATCCAATATTTTCGAATGCAAATATTTATTTCTGTAACATAAGCAGCTGCTCAGTATTTGACGAAATGGAATACCCTTCCACCTGGATGCATGTGCACTTCAGGCAGAAAATGCCGGGCCAGCTGTATCTCAGCAGTAAACAAAATGGATTAAGCAGTTTATAACCGTACTGCTCAGTGTAAATAACGCAATTATCAAGCAAGAGGCTGTCGTTAAATAAGAATTGTACACTCTAAAAAAAAAGGGAGCGAGAATGGAGCAAACGGGCTCCGTTCCTCCTTCAGAGCCGCGACTTTCTCCTTTGCGGACGATTTACTCGTCGCGCCCTCTTGCGGCAAGCGCCAAGGGAGAAACTTTTCTCCTCAACCACGTGACTTGCGCGCGCGCGCATGCGCACGCCGAGTTCAATCGTGATTCCGTGCTGCGGAGAGCGGCTGCCCTTTCGCGGTCACTCGGCAGCCTCAGACCGGACTATCCAGTGCTACCGATCTCGGCCAGTCGCGTGCAATTACTTGTACCTAGGATTGATGCGAGCAACACACGAGTGACGTTCATTGTTTTTGTTCTATGTGTTGAGTAACGTGTGTGGAGTTCTTTTTTTTTTTTATAGGCTCGGCGTGTGCGCGATGCGCCGCATACTTCCGTGTGTCTCGTGTTGTTTGTATACGCTTGCGCACGATCTGCTTGTCATAAATACAGTAAGTCCCGCTTCACAAAACAGTCTTGTTTTAATGAACACCTTCGACGGTACACCAATAATTCAACTTTTTTCGGCGTTAACATACTTGGCTATAGAGCACGCGTTTTTAGTTTTACACAGCACTTATAGCACTTATCAATGCAACAAGCGATATAAAGAAGCATGAAGGTTAATTTTTACAACATTTTAGCAAACGTGATACCACTGGACAGTGCATGCGTGAAAGTACGATAACATATAATTGCTGGAGTTTGACGTGTCGAAACCACCGTATGATTATGAGGCATGCCGTAGTGTGGGACTACGGATTAATTTCGATCAACTGGGGTTCTTTAACGTGCACCCGAACATAAGCACATGGGTGTTCTTTGCCTTTCGCCCCCATTGAAATGTGGCCGCCGTGGCTGCACTTTAACGTTAACCTGCATCATAATTGCACATATCTGAAAAATAATTCAATGACTTCTGTCAATTAAGCCAAAATTCTCAATCACATGCGTTTTGGAATACGCATGCCATCACTGAGAATTAGGACCGACTTATGCACGCGTGCAGTATGTATCTCTCGTTCTCAGGATTTTGCTTTGGCGTGCGAAACTCAACACAAAATGCGCTTCTAATGACAGCTGTGCACAGTGGGTAACCACTAACACTCTCACTCACCTTTGTGAAAAGAGTATTCCAAATCTAACGCAAGACAAACCACCGCCACAACGACAACTACACAGTTGTCGCACAATGACCACAATTTCACACGCCAGGCGAATACCGTGACGTAACAGTAGCAGAGCAGCATGTAGGTACAGCGTACTGAAATATTACAGAACACGTAGTGTGGGTAGCGTTCTTTTCCATAATTCGCGCGGTGTAGCGCCAGTTTCTCTACTCAAGTAATCGAGCTGCCGCGACGCCAAGAGCCACTGACATCGCTCTCGAAAGACCACCGTCCGGTGCGAGGCCATCTTGTCTTGTTTCTTCGCACGACCCGCGTTGTAACGTACTGTCGGCCGCAAAAGTTTGCGGGATGTGCAGCGCGTGGCCGAGCGACGGTAAACTGCATTGCTGCGTCACCTACCGTGATGCGGCGGGTGTTGAGGCTATCGGCCGCAGCCTCCGCGATTAGATCCGGCAACGGCACGTTGTCACGCGCCGTGCTAAGGGGTAGCTAGCAGTTGAAAATGAGTTTACCGTCCTCGGCCATGGCCACATCGCAAACTTTTGCGGCCGACAGTACGTTGAGACGCCGTGCATCAGAAGCATCAACGAAGGGCATGAAAGAATCAGAATGTGAACAGGAAGACGATGTGCTGATTCAGAGCTACGTTTGTTTCTAAACAATCACAGACGGCTATAAGTTAGAGTAGTTGTTTGGAGATATAGTTAGTGTGGTGTACGCTCTGTCCGCGGTCTATGACGCAATTCCTGCCCTGTGTGTGAGCTGGCGCCAGAGAGCAATCGCGAGACATCACACCCTGTTTGTCGGTGTCCCCACTGAGACATAATCTAAGGTCTACCCGTTTAATAACGTACCGACAGGACACCAGTTACAGTGATGAGTTAAATAGAATAGGTGTATGAAATCTTGAAAAGATCAATAACCGAAAACCGCGTCATTTGTGCCACCACTTCGCTTTGCATTCTTCAGAGGCGTTCTATCTTGAGCCGCAGACGTCACGTGATCTCCTGTGCTCACTCGTTTGGAGGGAGGCGTCAAAACACGTTTCGCAATCATCTTTTTCAATAATTCGTTACTTCTATTTGTGCGGGGCGCTGTTCAACACTCGCGGCGGAACTTGAAAAGTCAACCACACACATTTCATACCCTGTCTACCGTGACCATTTAATACTGCGCCCACACTTTCTCAGACATATTTCTGCAACACTTACTACACAAGACCGATTCTGTACCGATAAAACATTTTTTTTTTGCAATCCATATAGCTTTCCCTAACTAACAACAACCACACACACAAAAAAAAAATGACAGAACTGTCTTTTTTTTTTTTAAATGACCTGATGCTTTAACAATGCCGTACCCCGACCAATTCTTTTCTTCAGCCGTGACTAGTAGCACTTACGTAAAATTTCTTTTTCATGATTGGTTCACGAAAAGCCCATTCACGAGCAGTTTTATCGATTACACAAGTCTTCTGCTGTAGTGACAACACGGTAATCCAAGCATAACAGGGGCAAAACTTTCAACCTGTCTCTCTAACTCCCGCTGTTAATCACACGCATATCACACACAATTATACACAAAGTGCACACGTCTCAGTCTCAGGCATAGCGAATCACTCTAACCATCTGTATTTACGCATCCACGTCATTAACTTCGTCCCCCACCGCTACCTCACTGCATATCTTTGCGTCTCTGCCATCTTCACCTTTGTCGAAGTTCGTAGCAATAATGCAATCGTTCACTTTTAAAGGGGTGGTGCCACCAAATGTGTGGCTTGCGCGTTCTTTGCTGTAAGCGTTTCCTATAGCTCCAGGAAGCACGATGCACGCACCAAGATTCAGGTATTCTCACTAAATAATTTAATATCGCCTTTTGATGTCGACTAATCCTTTTAATGTTATTGTTAACCGAAGGTCCCACTGCAGTCGCTTGACTTTGGGACCCTCGTCTGCATACTACTATCTACTAATTCTGTATTTTGAATGAATAAACTGAAACTGAAACTGAAACAACTTTCGGTTTCGGTTTCTGGGCGCCGAGGTTGGGCAGTGACGTAGAAGTGTAGGAGGCTTGGTCACGTGACCACACAATGCTGTGACGCACTTAGCCAGGAAGCGACCGAAACTCGGCGAGTGATGTAGCAACCGATGCTTTGCCGGTACTATAGTGAACTAGAATATATTCTAGTTCACTACAGCCGGTACGTACGTTGCGGAGGTGGCGGAGGTCCGGAGGTCACTCATGTCACTACAGCAGATCTGGTGTGACGTCACTACAACTTTCGTTGCCCTTCCTATAGATCTACGTCGGAGTTGGCGCGCTAGCGATGGGTTTCGATCGGGAGAATGGGCATTTAGGCACACTTTGGAAGTGAATTAAAATATATTGTAAACGTTTGCTGTGTCCGACACTTTATGTGGAGTGCCCTTGCATACAGAGGAAACCCGCAACAGTTTCACGAAAAGCCAGCCGCGCCGTTGCCAAGGCAACCAGTGACGCCGCAGCTGCTAGAACGCCAGGCGTAACCTCGTGACATTAGGCCAAGGCGCGCATGCGCAGTAGCGACAACCTCGCAGCTGCTATCGCTAAGCCACGCCCAGCGACGGAGACACCTCGCGCCACCGAGTTCCGCCGCTCGATCAGATACAGCCATGGGACGCGCAAAGAAAGTACGTACTCCCGAAGAAAAAGCAGCGCAACGTGACGCGCGGGTTGTCGCTGTACGAGAACGGCAAGGGCAGCGACGAGCAGATCTAGCGGCCAGGAGAAGCGAGAACAAGAGACGATGAGAAGATACTGCCGATCACCGTGAGTGGAATGCTGCGCGTAGGCGAGCTCTACGCCAGGATCGAGCCTACCGGAAAGCAGACGTACGAGCGGCGCCGTGCTCGGACAGCTTTGCTGTTTCTCAAGCCTTGCGCGGCCGAGTGCAAGCTTCACTCTTTTTTTGTTTTGGAAAAACGTCTGTATTCACAGAAGGCCTTTGACGCTCGGGTATTTCGTAAGAAAACAATTGGAGGCGACTCTAATCCTTGACCTAGGTGTCTGGTAGTGACAATCGCACGTCGACGTTCGTGTTCTCTGGCGTATTACCTCGGCTAACTTTGTGTTTCGTCGCACTGCCGAAGCGGATCTCAGAGGCCACGTAGAAAGAAGCGTGTGGTTGAGATCTGCTCCGCCAGGTGTCACAACGATCCCAGCTGCTCACGAGAAAAGCGTCTGCTCTTTCAATGAACTCATTAAATTAATTTTCATTAAATATCCTGGCAGTTAATTGGCCCTTACCTTAAGTAAACTTATGCTCCGACATCATATGCATACAATATAACTCTTAACTGGAATCCGAACCATAGATTTCGTACCAGTTTTATTTTTTAAAATACGTTTTCTGAATATTTGGAAAACCGGAAGCAAGTGCTCGACCAGAAGTGGTTTGAAGAAAAACAAGAGTGTCGCTTGTTGCTCGTGCGGCTAATAAATTGAACAGACCAAGTATGATCTTTGGCCGGCCTTATAGAAGATAAATAACGTAACTCTGAATGCTTCAGTGGCGAATAACTCTACTTTAAAATGTAGCTTCACGGCAACGTGAGTCATCCTGCAGTGAAGCTACATTTTAAGGGGTGAAGATGTAAGGTGCGCAGCCACACGTTTACTCAATCACCACATTTTTATCGAACCAATTGAGGCGGAAGCCTTAGATGCCTCATCGAACACGAACATTGACCGTCGGCGGCGTCAGCACGAGTGGTGCAAAAAAACATCATCACGTGATGACTCAACATATGACGTCATCATGACGTCAGAGATCGCGAAAATTTGTGACGCCATCACGACGTCACGTAACATGACGGCCCATGATGCCGTCATCACATGACATCGACGCTTTGTCAAACATGGGCCGATCACAGAGGCAGGGCAAAACCAGGCGAGACACAGAAAACTTTCAATGCCTCCTCCGATCCTGGAGGCAGTGCAAAAATACGTTAGGTTCAGAACGCTCTCGGAAACTGGCGGGGTAGGATCAATATATTGACATAGAAGAAGGAAAAGAAGAAGACGGCTTTCGCCGTCGAGTCCTCTTAGGGGAATACAAAGGGGACCCTATGGGTTTTTATGTAGCAACCCAACTTTTTGGACGTGAAGTGCCCGGCTGCATTTTTCAGACACATAGGCGTGCGATATCGTTAAATATGACGGCCGTGAAGAAGGTGCCATTAAGAATATGGCCCATACTATCACCTTCGCAGGCGATATCATTACTCGTCTTTCCGAGAGTCCTTGACGTAACTTGGACGGCCGACACTTGACAATAGAGCAGTGGTTAGGCCTAACTAACGTCCAGAGCAGTCGCGGGGATCGACAGCAAACCGTCGCGGGAACTAAACCACTTATCGGTAATCGGGCTCGAGATAATGCGCGCAAGCTACACCGGGGACCGCAAAAGCGACGGGAGTGCCTACCGAATGCATCTGCACGCTTGCAGAATGAAATGGGTTAAGCTCACGTTCAGATGGAAAGAAGTTAACTGAATTAGTGTACCACAGAATATACTCCCGGCGTCGCGCAGTCTAGATTGCGCTTCAGATTATTGCGACGGCGCATGACTGGTCAACGCGAAACGCTCCCATGTCCTCAACTTCCGCAGAATATGAAATATAGACTTAAGCACGAAGGTTAGCAAGAGCCTGTTCACAAGCTTTCTTTTTTCTTTGTGCTTCTGAAGCTAAATAATAGAGAACTAGTGTTATTGCTTGAAAGTATGTGAATGGCAGCGCTCTGAAAATAAGTTAGCTGCAGAGATGAAATTGTTTTCTTTCTGACCAAATAGAGAACCAACTTGTTTTCACATTTTTTCAACACACGTTACGTGTGTCGATGTTTTTGTACAAGTACGGGTGTATCATATTAGTTGCTTAAAAATTATTCTATAGTGAGTATACAGTATTCGCCTCGACTTCGCATAAAAAAAAAGATATGTGCACAAGCCGAAAAGGTAGGCTTCCAAATAAAATTATAATTTCTGGCTGATCAACCTTTATAGAAGCTAAGGATATGCCATTTGCGCAACCCTCGTCATTGCAATCAGTTATTAACGATCCACCTTTCACTAATTGACGCTTTTATTAATGGGGGAACAAGCAACGTTGCAAAGTTCACAGAAGGACGCAAGACAAGAACATCGTATTAATTGCTAGGTGCGCTTCGTATGCGATTTTCTTGTCTTGCGTCTTTTTGTAAACTTTTCAGCGCTGCTTATTCCACTAAGATGTTCTAACTAGCCCCAACATAAGCTCTTGACTAATGACACAGAATCATTAATTATTGCAGAATTCAATCGGGCCAGTTCCCAGTGCACGGTACTTTATTAGAAACGGTCTTCCGAGCACCAGTGACTCTAGTATACAGCGAAATACTTTGCTGTTCTGCTTATTAAGGCGAGAGCCTTCCGTGCCTCATGAGACGGCGTCGTTGATAAGCGCGGCCTTCGGTACAGGAACTCAAGTGACCTCTCAAGCATGACCTTCGAAAACAGGGTTCGAGTCGGAATCGAACACCGGCGTTCAGCGTGGCAGAAAAGTGTCCTCCCACAGAGCCACTCCAGTGCTTGGAACTGCTTGGGAACAAAGACCCTATACAGGCGTCATGTCGGGAGAGGAGTCGTGTTAACCGATGTAATAATGCGTGGCAGAAGCGTAGCATTGCACCAGGCGTCACGACATGGGAATAGCGTAACGAATAAGTGGGGTATATCTTCCCACCCATTACGAAGGGCTCAGCAATCATTCGTCGTCATCGTCAGCAGCAGCAGGATCAACAAAGTGTGCAGCTACGTAGGAGTGCGTATTGCCTTAAATACGCCTAGCGGGTACTTCGCTAAAGTCTGCACACATTTGAAAAAGACATACAGAGACAAAAGTGCTCGCATGAGGCGTGAAAAGGTCGATTCAATGCAAAACATATGTGCTTGCTCGTTGCGACACATTTGTCTCACGTGAGTGCAGCCAGGCTTTCGCCTTCTACAGTGTTACTTCAACAGCAGTACAATTCACAGCAGATTTTCAGTTCGTACCTCTTTAATTTGTATGGTATTCGACATAATGTTCCTGGCAAACATATACGCTTTGACGACTGTTTTATAGTTACGACGTGCTCCCTAAAGCAATAAATTCTACACTATATTAGGGACTTGCGAATATTAAAAACTTGAATACGAATTGAAAAGTCATTGCCATTGAAATGGTAGTGGACACGAGAATTTACAATTCAGAGTTGCTGAACGTTTGTTCCTACTCGAATATCAGGCGCATCAACATTTATTGAAAGTCAAATGCAAGTGAGTGTCGGGTTTTCTGTTGCAAGAGAGCCGCTGTCGCTGCAGAGAGGCACCAGTTGCTGGACGAAAGTGGAAACACGCGAACTTGTCAACAATCTCTGCTTGCAATAAGTGCTCCTCGCCTTGAACAGCTTAGGAAGAGTTATTTTTCAATTTACACGGGAAACACTTTATTGTTAAGGCGAAAGCCTTATATGCCTCATGAGAAAGGTCACGTGGCGAAAAGCCGGCGTGTGCTTTAAAAAAGCACACGGATCACTCAATCAAAGCAAATTAATTGAGTAGCGAGTTAGTGAAAGTTATTAGCGAAAGTTAATTACTGAAAGTTATTTAGTTAAAGTGAATTATCTGACGACAATCAACGTAAATTAAGTGAGTACTGAATTAATTGGTACAAGTAACATTAGTGACAGTTAACTAGAGATTGGTAATCAGTGAACAATCGAAGTTGATATAAAATGCACGGTAAAATATCCGCACCCCGGATGGCTTTCGCCTTCAAGTTGTCTTAGGCGAGTGCATATGAGACCCTGTGAGCTTTTAGGACATTCTCACATGTACCCTGACAGTGCTTTCTTCACTCTTCCTTCTTTCTTTTATTCCCTTCGTTCTTTTCCCCAGTGTAGGGTAGCAAACCGGACGCGCGTCTGGCTGACCTCCCTGCCTTTCCTTCCTTTCCTTCCTCCTCTTCATAGTGTTTGTGTTTCATTAATATGGAATGCTACACTTTAAGTATTATAGTTTGCTTCGTTAACAAAGAAAGCCCTCATGTGAGTCTAGTGACATTTTCTTTTTTTTTTTATGAGAATGAAACACGATCACCATGGAGTTGTTTCTAATTTACGAGCTGCTCTCCTGACCGAATGGCTTATTTTGAGCGTCATTAAATATATCAAACTATTTGTATAAGCCTTATTACACTTTGCTTTGAAATGAAAAAAAAAAATAACTGTATTAAATGAAACGTTGGTTTGATTCGAATAAAAAATTTCGCTAGTCGAGCACTTCTGTAGTGAGTTAAATATTGTTAATAAAAAATTGCCGGGGTTCCTTATGCCCTTCAGACGACTTAAATGCGGAAGCGCACTTAATCTTCTAAACATGGCGCTTTTTTATTCACGCGAACGCCGCAATGACGAAGTGAACGCGCAGCTTGCGCGCTTCGAGCCATGGTATTTTTCGGTTTATGCTACTTTTCGCACCGTTTCGTGATCACGCTAGATTTTTCGCCTGATGAGGCGTATAAGGCTTTAGCCTTACTAACTATACAGATTCACGATATCACGCACATTCTTATGCCATCACTGTTACGTGCTTGGTCAGTAAAAACGGTCAGTCTCTCCGGAATTCCAGATTTTTTTTAAACAGGCAGAGAGGGTCATCGATGAAGCGCGCGCGCGGTATGAGAAAATGTGATCAGACTTGTGTTAGTGAGCCGTGGCTAGAATTACAGCAGCCCTGGCGCTCCTCTGTGTTTTTTAATGCCAGTACATGCATGATGCAGTATATTGTCCCATTGTTATGACGGTGAAGATTGCAGCAGCCAAATCGGTAAATGTTGGTTTCGTTGCTGGGCGAGCTTGTGCCCAGCAAAACAATACATTCAGAATGCAACGATAGCGGCGAGCATGGTCGTCGGTCGATGATAACCTGATGAATGGGTCCAACGCGTCGGCTATCTCTGCATGAGTCGCGGTGCACGAGTCGCAAACGCACGAGAATGTATCCCACTAATTAGCATCGCGCACGTAATCCGATCAGCACAATCGAAAATATTCGCGAGGACCCCGATACGTTCAGGAGCGGCTTTCGCCGAATGATGCTACGCGTAACAGCTTTAGCCGCGGTGAAACTCGGTGACGGTGGCAAATATAAACAAGTATACCCGTGCCAATGTATGCAGAGCGAGCCTCATCATCTCTGCAGGCATTCCATAAAGTTGTTCTCTCTCTCTCTTTCCCAGCTAACTTTGGCCAAGGTTAAAAAAAGTGCTCGAACACTTTTGAAGGAAGCGCTCAAATGCGTGTTGGTGGGCAATCTATGGAGGAAGTCAGATTATCATTTTCTTATTTTTTTATTCTGTACAGTGGAATAATTAGTAAAAACAATTAAAAAAAAACATCGTAGGTGTCAACTTTAAGGCAATGCTTTCGATTAAAAAGTTTTAGAGTGTTCTAAGAGCATTCCGAATGCAGTAGACGCAGTGGAACTTAAGTTGCCGAATGTAACGACATCTACGGCGGCAGAGCTTGCTTCTATGAGAGCTGTTCAGCAAGACATCGCGCAAGAGAGACCACGCAAATAGGTCATATTCTGTGACCCAAGGGCCGCGCGTCAAAGTTAGCATTCAGCCACTTCTTTCTATTTGTCGTACAACGGTTCTTTTTTTTTTGCGTCGAATATGCAAGGACTCGGCGTTTTCTGGGCATCATAATCAATAGAAGCCTTTCATGGCGCCGACATTGTTCACATATGATGAGACTGTTGTCTATTGTGCATGTGTTGAAATTAATGTGCGAGAAATCATTGGGCACTTCTGTAAGGGCTTTATTGCTGGAACTATTGCGCATCTCCGATCACCACTTGTCCATGGTGCCCTCCGAAAGACCTCGAGTTACATCTTCAGGCGTCATGCTCAATCATCAAAACAGTATTCCACCAAGATAAACGCCAGCGACGAGACGTACATCTCCCTTGTGCTGCCTCGACCAGCCACAAGTACGCTTTGCAATTCCGGGAATAAAGAAAACCGGCCACTCGAGGATAGTATTACAACAAGCAACGCTGCTATTATTACATGAGACGTAGTCGGACCGAAGTCGGATCTATAATGATGGGTCACTCTCGTCCAACAGCTCATCAGGTGCAGTTGTCATTCCGGATGCAGTAGTCGCTGTGAAGCTTAAGTTGTAGAATGTAACGACATCTGCGGCGGCAGAGCTTGCTTCTATGAGAGCTGTTGTTCAACAAGACATCGTGCAAGAGATGCCACGCAAATAGGTCATGTTCTGTGAGTCAAAGGCCGCGCGTAAGAGTTCGCAGTTTTTAGTGTCACCTTCGACAACTTGATTCTTCTTTGCAGCTACAACTATAGACCATCACGAATTTCCCGCTCCAATGCGACGTTATTACCCCGTATTTGGATGGGTGTTGCGGTCACAAAAGAGTACTCGTTTCGCATCGCAATGGCGGCACCTCTGCATGCGACTCCTGCGGGACCTAAGAGATAAATGAACAAGTCCTGTGCAGCTGCACTCCTAGTGACACCCAGCCATTTCCGCTCCCAATGTTGGTAAATCAACTGAACTCAAGACCAAATTATCTGCAGCCAAGATTCGTGGACCATTAACATGTGCCTCGATGGTGCAGATGGTAACGAAGGCGTTTCTGAAGTACTTAATGTCGACAGGCGACCGCCTGTACAATTGATTTGCTCCCCCAAGTGTGCGAGTGATTCTCTCTCTCTCTCTTGTTCCGTCTCTCTTTTAACAAACAATTTAGCTCTTCTCCCAGTGCAGGGTAGTAAAACGGAAATGCGCCTAGTTAATCTTTCTGCCTTACTCTGCCTCACTTTTTCTTTTTCTTGCGTCTTAAAGGAGGGTCTGCGAAATATGAAAACCTGAACGCGACATATCTTCCAGCGTGACTCCGCGAACGCAGTGCTCTCAAACGATCCGCGGAACGTTTACTCAAGCCTAATCGCAAATACAAATACAATTCAGGTTCGCAAGTAAATGCACGCAAGTGCGCGAAATATTTAGAAACTTTCAACGAGACTGCGAGCGTTACTTTCGTTGTATCAACCTGCGGATCACTGGATACTTTCTATTAATTTTTAACATTTTGTTCATGTTGCGTAGAACATCGTGTGTATTACGTAGGAAGATAAATGTTTGCGTATGCACGTTTTGACAAATTTTGCTGTTCAGGCGGAAGATGCAGGTAGCGATTAATCAAAGTTAATCTCGAATAGGTAGATATCGGGCCTGCAGGCATATATACAGACTATAGCGAGATTGTTCTCACAGTTTCTTTTTTTTTTTTTGCCAATAAGAAGATTTTCATGCATTCGGTATGGCGCAACTAGGTCACCATTTTTATTATTTTTCTACAGTTTTATTACTTCTCCGGGCAGCAATGTGGAGTTCAAACCCGTCAAAAATAAATACATAAATACACGAGATGTCAATGCCATCGGTGTAACAAAACAATTAATCAAAGGAAGGAACACTTCGAGGCATCAGGCGGATATTATTACCCCGCCCCACCGCGTCGTTTTTTCCTGTCTGAGTGGCGCGTGTTGTACATACGTACATGATCGCGGCGGCGGCGGCGTCGAATCAAGGCGACCGGGACGGCGCGGAACGCCATACACGCGTCGAAGCGCAAAACAAAGGCGCGCGCACAAAAGGAGGGCCGAATACGCGGGGCGGTCGAACTCTCGGCGCTGATACGGGCCTTTGGCGCTGCATGCGGTGCGTGTCTAGGAGGCTTTAAGGTCGGGACAGATTAATGGAGCGAGTGTGACACCCCGTCAAAAAGGGCTCGTTAATTTCGGCACAATTTGTCTCGCCAGAGCAATTTATTCATACCTCCAGGTCTGCAGGCGCACCCCGAGAGCGTTCTTGTTCCCGTCAGCCTCTAAAATAACACGTGTGAGTAGAGAGAGAAAAAAGAAAGGCGAGGACGAAAGACATCGACGTGCCCTTGGACACATACGCGTTGCGCTCAAACACGAGACTGCTGTCTTGTCAGGACTCCGCAGAGCAAGTTGAGCGTGAATGTTCTAAGGCACCGAAAAAAAAAAAAATCAAGGGAGAATTATCCATGCATGGGCGCTCACGGGACGTACCACATAAGAGCTAGTAACTATAGAAACTCGTTCGCTCGCTTCGGCTGTGACAGCGAGGCAAGCTTTTTGGAAAGTTATTAACCTTGAAGTTCGCACAGACAGCCCGTCACAGGGATCATGTGATTGCAGAAGTGACAGCTAATGGCGAAAAACTGCGTGATAATCATCAGATATAATTGGCATTTCCTAAACATGTGCGTGATTCGCCGATAGCCCTGATAGCTGTGAGAGTGCTGATAACGGATGTACCTGTCACCCGAAGGCTATTGAATCATGCTGTTTGGTTATTAAAGGGGTCATGAACCACTTTTCCAAGTAATGATCTAATGGCCTCAGTATCGGAGTGTACTGCCTCCCGAATCGATTGCCGCAAAAATTTCTCGAATCCGTCAAGAATCAGCGGAGTTACGGGGGTTTGGCGCACGCTCCCAGCGCTTTCTCTCTTTTCTCGTGCCGACGAGCGCACTGGAAGCTAGACAGGGAGGGATACATTGGGGGAAAGAAGTTACGCCAGCGCGCGTCATGAAACGCGATCGCTCTCCCGCTGTGATTCGCTTGCGCAGGTGCGGCTACCGTGTATTGAGGAGTGCGGCGCCGGCAAGTGGCGGCACCCCGCGGCAAGAAGCGCATCTGATCCGAACGCCGCTCTCGATTTACGTCGGCTATCGGCCAATAAGCATGCTATGTCTCTTGCGACGTACAGCGGACAGACGCCCCGCCCACCGACGAGAGTGAGAACCGGCCTCTGTTTGAAAAGAGGGTGCCTGGGGAAACGGCAACTTCGCGCTCCGCTTGTGGCCATTACGCGGCGCGCACGACTGTAATATTTGGCAGAGCAGTTCATAGCCGTGTCAGCTTTCCACAGGATGTGTTTTTTCAATCAGCCCAAGGGGTGCTTCATGACCCCTTTAAAGTTACCGCTAGAGAGATCAACTCTGATAATAACAATTGATGAAGTTTTACGTGCCAAGAAAACGATACGATTTTGAGGCACGCCGCAGTGGGGGACTTCGTATTAATTTCGACCACCTGGCGTTCTTTAATGTGCACTTAAATATAAATGCACTGGTGTTCAGTGCATATGGCCCCCATCGAAATGCGGCGGCCGTGGCCGGGAACCGAACCCGCGCCGTCGAGCTTGGCATCGCGATACCTTACGTGCTAAGCTACCAACTGTGGGTTGCATGCAAGGCCAGTGTCAACGCTCAGTGCCAACATGAGCTTCTTTTTACAATGAGCCGCGATGCTCCTGGCTATAATGATGGGATTGCCTGTAAATTCTTTAAAGTGCATAGAGCGGAGAGAGAGCGAGAGAGATTACTAATTTTTGTAGAGAGCACAGTGATCCTGGAGGGTTTTAATGACTCGTTCGTATGGAATGAATTCCAATTCCATGCGCTTTGTTCGTATGTTGCGGTGTCGACGCCATCCTGGACAACATGCAGTCAAATTTTACCGGAAAGATCTTAAGTCCAAGTGAATGACATCTCGCATCAGCAACATCTGATAGATAAATGAGAATCTGCTTCCTTAGCCTGGGACTGTACCACAATCACGTGCAATGCGTGGTCCGACAACACCAACAACAACAGTAAATCCTAAGGCTGTCCATCTAGAAATAGTGAATCCGCACGAGGCACTGTAATTTACCATTCCAGCATTAATTTTTTCGCCTCATCCAAAACGCCAGGTGTTATTTTTGAGAGAGCGTGTCATCTAGAATGCATGTCACTTATAATGCAGTCAAAGTTTCCAGGCTCGCGAAATAATGTTTTCTCTTGCAAACTTTCCCCAGAAAACTAAAACACTAATTTACAAATTCCTATGTGGTAGTAACTTAACACATGCTGTCTCGTCCAGTGGCTGAAATCTTTGAATTCGCGAGAATAAAACAAAACAAACAAAACAAAATTTGATGCAATAATGAAAGCATATATAGGGCAACACACATCGGATGAAAGGACGACACGAAACAAGAAATGGCATACACAAGCGCTGATAAACCAACTAGCCTACCAGTACATTTTACGCGATAATTAAAAGATATTCGATTCTCACAGCAGGGGTTCCTCGATAAGTTAGAATCGCTCAAAGCTATTAATTTATCTGCCGTTATTATCTGCCGTATTATCTGCCGTTATTATTATCTGCCGTTAACGTATTTAAAGAAAGAAGATAGTGAAGGCAACGGGGAATTCGTCAAACCGCTGAAATTTTTAAGTTAAGCTTCGCTTAACGTCATTTCCACAGGGCTCATTAGAATACAGTTGCAACTTTTTGCTTCGTTTTTTTTTTTTTTTTTGAGAGAGCCTGTCAAATTGCTACGAGCAGCTCTTTAAGTTTGCTACGTAACATGTACACGTTAGCGAAAGTAAATTAAAATCAGGGACTATAACCATCACTTGTTAGCAGCGCCGGTCTAATCTTTCGTGCTCTGCACTGCGCATAACGCCCATGTTAACTATAATATGTTATAGTCCATTCTTTATGAGCAATAGAATTGTTGAAAGACTTGAAAAGAAGACACCTACAGTTTGTCACTGTTGCATGTTGTTTTCTCTCACAAAAGTAGCGTAGCGATCGCATTATTCCCTGCGTACATCTGCTACCATTTGGCTCTTTTCTCACGCAGTAAACAGATCCGACAATGAAGCTTTAGGTTGAGCTTATATGCGTCTCCTATTATCTATTCTCTGGGGAACACCAAATGCGCGTGTGCACCGACACCGACACTTGTGACCTTTGCATTGGCCAAACAATATCTGCAAGGAGCTTTTCAAATCGTGAGTGAGTGGGAAGATATACAGCATAGCCTTCTTGGGCGCTTCACCGCTTTCTAAAACCTTCGGCGAGGAAGCTCAAAGAGTTAAATTGGTTTCATGTCGCCCTTTAACAGAAAACAAACAAACTCACTAACTAAAGACGAAGAAAAAAAATGTGGCCATGCTGGTGCGACTTCTCGCTGTAAAGGACCGCTATCGGTTTGCGTCAACAGCTCCTTGTTTTCAGCCAACATTCAGCCGAGCTTCCGAAGCGCGCCCACAGTCATGCGTCGAGTTGCCAGCCTTTTGTTCCCACAGCAACCGAGACAATTGCCGCCTTGAAGAAGTCTTTGTCTTCTTCTGCCGCCGTTGACTCCTGGCGACGAACCATTCGTAGAGCGTGGGTCGGATCCGCAATTGGCATGCTTGTTTTGACCTTCTTCGAATCGTGCAGGCTGAACCGCGTTGCAGTCGCAATACAACAACCGCCGACGTTCCGGGACCCCCGTGGTCCCCGATCGTGGGCCGTCCCCGACACGCGGGGGGTTGCGATCGGCGCGGCGAGGCTCGGGTTTTCGGCGTACGAGCGAATTAACCTGTCGCGATGCGTTCGTGGCGCGAAGCGTTGCGAGAGCGGCCGAGAGATGAGGGGAGGGGGGGGGGACACTTTGATAATTCTCCACCCCCTTCTTTTTAGCTGAGTTCGACAGACGCAAAGTTTGTCAGTCGATCTCATTTGCATATAGAGTGGATGAGCTGTTTACATTTTAGCTCGCGCGCTTGTCGGTGCCGTTTTTCGGTTCCCTCACCACCCCCGTCTTTGAAACCCAGTGATTTTCAATCTTGCCGAAGTATCGCGCGCACGCCGCGATGCATTCCTTCCCGCCCATCAAAAAGATGGGGGGAAAAAAGGAAGCAGGCGGCAGCAGAACCTACGTGTCAAGAAGAAAAGTCCAGCCGCAGCCCGACCGAATAGAGAAGGCAGAAAGCGTCAGATGGGCATATACGCGGTGCCACTGCCAATTTAAATATTCCTTCAGCCCTTGCCTAGCTTGAAAATTGGGAGCTGATTTTCTCCCATTTTCTCTCTTTGGCAGCGAAGATTATGACTCGAGGCAGTCGTGGAAGTAGCGCGAAAAATTCGAGCTATAGAGGATCTGTATAAAATTGTTCCAGCGACCTCCCAATGTTGCTCACAAGGACAGCTTGATGAGGACATTATTCGTGTTCTGCTAGTCTACCTAAATTATGTAACGTCACCAAAGAACGCGTCTCATATCGAGGCTTGGCAGCCTGGATAGCAGATATTTAGTACTAAAGAAAACCATTGATTTCGGCCTTTCACTGGCGAAAAGGGATCTATGGCTACATTGTTAGAATTTCCGGCTGCGTTTGTGCCGTGTAAGTGGGATACTGCACCTGTTCATGCATGCAGTGTTTTGAAAGCGAAGTCAGAGCAATCGTTATAAAATAGCTTTGACGTTGAATCTATCTATCTATCTATCTATCTATCTATCTATCTATCTATCTATCTATCTATCTATCTATCTATCTATCTATCTATCTATCTATCTATCTATCTATCTATCTATCTATCTATCTATCTATCTATCTATCTATCTATCTATCTATCTATCTATCTATCTATCTATCCATCTATCTATCTATCTATCTATCTATCTATCTATCTATCTATCTATCTATCTATCTATCTATCTATCTATCTATCTATCTATCTATCTATCTATCTATCTATCTATCTATCTATCTATTTATCTATCTATCTATCTATCTATCTATCTATCCATCCGTCTATCTATCCATCCGTCTATCTATCCATCCATCTATCTATCCATCCATCCATCCGTCCATCCATCCGTCTATCTATCTATCTATCTATCTATCTATCTATCTATCTATCTATCTATCTATCTATCTATCTATCTATCTATCTATCTATCTATCTATCTATCTATCTATCTATCTATCTATCTATCTATCTATCTATCTATCCATCCATCCATCCATCCATCCATCCATCTATCTATCTATCTATCTATCTATCTATCTATCTATCTATCTATCTATCTATCTATCTATCTATCTATCTATCTATCTATCTATCTATCTATCTATAAGAAAATGCGTCCTAAAATCTCATATAAGGCAGAAGACTAAACATTCGCGCGCATTTTGCGGAAGTGCTTTGGTCACAGATGCACGCACTCGAAAATGAGTCGGGGTGAAGTTTGAACAGCAATTAACAAAAAATCCTGCCAGCTCCACTTCGCGAACCCTGTCGAAACAGCGAAGCTTATATGCCCGTCCTTCATCAGGCTATATCGTACTTCTATGTTTTTCAAGTATTGCGTTCGTTGGCGCTAAGCTTCGGCCTCTCTTGCGCGAACATAGCGGTTGGCTCGGCGACGACATGCCCGTTCTCGCGTCAGCTCTCGCTGACGCTCACATCGGGCGGCGTCTTCATCGGGAGAATGAGAAATGTTCGCTGTCTTGAAAGTGCAAGCTCCTGCACACTGATACTGGCACGCTATTTTACACTCATCTGCGCCTTACCGTCGCTCTATCTCGGCGCGCTTCTCGAAGGTTCACCCCTCGACATCCTCCGCCCTCGCCTCTCGCAGCACACGCAGCCCTCTACCCTTCCTGCCGAGCCTTACTTGCCACACTGCGAGGTCACGTGATCACTGCTACCACAACCCCGGTCATGAAAGCCTCGACTAAGAACAGCTTCGCTGTAAAAAATAGACTAACTTTTAAACCACAGCAGGTTGGTACTCGAACCTAATGGAAAAATTCAAGTTTTTTACACAGCGTATCCACATCCGATTTAAGATTTGCGAAAGGGCTACGCCGCGTTTTTTCTTCATTTTTGTTTTCTGGCGGTGAAGTCCGCCTAAGTTCCCGCAGAGAAATGAAGCCGAATTGTGAAAGAGTACAGCTGCGGACCTTCAGTAACGCCCAGTGTAGCAACGTTGTTTCCCTTGTATTGCTGGGCCAAGACGAGCAAGCGTCGTTACCAAGTGGCCATCTGTCTCGCTTCGTTTCTGCACCTGTTCGTGTTTGCCGGAACACCACCATAAATGCACATCTTCTTTGTTATCTCGTATTAACAGTAATGTGCCTAAATGCCTTAATTGGTAATTCCGCTAATTGCGATTTACACGCTGAGGACACTACTCTCGTTGTCTGAAAAATATTTAGAAATATTAATCACTAAACTAAATACAGGACGTGCATGAGTGGTTGAGTGGTGCGATTCGAATCATTCAATTATTTATTCCTTTAAGACGTAGCTTACGATTTTTCGGACTGCTATTTGGAGCGGTGCATTATTTTTGGGAATTAAATTCGGCAATCACTCAAAGCTTTTTCAACATATCGACTTCATCAAGCATAATTCGGTATTAAAGCACTACGCAAGTCCAGAGAATATTTTTCGAAAAATGTGGCATTAGCACTATATTTTGCTTTCATCGATAGCCACATCCTTTGTGGTATTGTCTTTTGGAGAAATACAGCCTTCTAGTATCTATTTAACACTCATGGAATCAAGTACTTTGAATTACTACTGAAACTGACCTCTAATCAATTCCTACGTTACCTCATTCGCACAACATTCTTTTGGTGACAGAATTATCCACCTACCATCTCTATAATACTGACCTGTAGGTTACCTAAACAACTTGCTTACGAACTTATTGATTCCATGTCTTCGTTGATTCGTGTCGGTATGTTATGTGTTATGTGTTTGTTGGCAGAAAGAAAAAGAAAATGCAAAACATTTCGTGAGACTGTGCGCGGAAGCCTCTGATACAACATCCCTCATTCACCGTGGGCTCAGCAATACTCCGCTGCAGAATGTAGTACAGCAGCTTCACCAGGACCTTGCCTGGGCAAGTTAGTCAACGCGCATCTGAATCCGCGAATGGTGGGCGAGGGCGCCACGCGTATGGGAGACCTGAGCCTGCTATCGCAAGTATTTTCAGTCGTCGTTTTATGCGAATAGCCTTCAGTTCGTTACCAGCGGGAGATGGCGAAGCATTTACCCATCGCAACCGTAAAAGTGTCAGCGATTTCATGGATGGCGGAGCAGGCCAGAGTGACGTTTTATTGCAGATTCAAAGCACACGCAAGAGAAATGAGGTCTAGGCGCGCGTGAATTGGTCGCAACATTCGAATAAAAGCCGAACTACGTAGAAGAAAAGTCAGCTACAAAAGCCTACATGGCCAATTAAAGGGCGTCGCGACGAAATTTCTAGCTTGCTTCCAGCGTCTCCTTAACGACGAAGGCAGTGTGGAACTGCTGAAACTGAACTTTCTTTTTCGCAGTTAATTTCCCGCGCGTACTGCCAAATCGGGTCCAAGCGATGGCAACTTGGATCGCGCGTCAGTCGGTATCCAGCTACACCACGGGAATGGCAGAACCACGGCTATGCGGGGAACATGGCGCGAGCAATTCGACGGCCAAGATATCCGGCAGGGGTCAGTAAAACAACCAAAGTAGCCATAAGGTTGAGGAAAAGCGCAGCGGGGTTGGCGCTCACTGCGCACCACTGGCGCCCCTGGGCACCGCGGTTTTACCGATAACTGGGCGCGACCGTGGGTCGAAATGGAAGTGGGAGACGGGAAGGTCGCAAAGCGAATCCGCGTTGGTCGTAAAGTGGAAACAAGAAGTAATGGCACGACGCGTGCAAGTTAACTTCAGAAGAGGGCAGGAAAAATAAAATAAGAGAGAGAAAGTAACACGAACGCTGGGCCGGGGTATAAGCTGGATCACAAAACAGGAGTCAATAGAACGGTCGACGTATCGCGTGCACTTTCGAACCAGTCCCTTTGGCTGGTGGAAAGAGAGCCGTTCGGGTCGCGCTGCATTGCGCGTCAGGCGATCTGCGGTCCCTCGTCACCAGTGGTTTTAGTGAGCTAGTTAGGGCCGCAAAGCTCCGATATCCAGCTCCGGCGTTAGCTTACGAATTCAGGGAGTTGCTGAATTCGTAAGCGTCCACTGCGGTATGTAGTACACTCTTTCACTGGCCTCTCCAAAAAGTAATTAAAGATAAATTTCATGACACACGAACACAAAATCAAACATTGCAGCTATGAGCGAAGTGCTGGAGGCCCGTCTACGTAAATTTAGGTGCACGATAAAGAACACCAGGGGGTCGAAATTTCCGATGTCCTCCACTACGGCGTCCCTCATAATCATATCGTGGTTTTGGGAGTTAAAACCCCAACAAGTATACTATTTGCCACTCTGAGGTAGCATGCTTTACTAGCCAGCATCGAACACACAAGGCTATGCGTATCATCATCATCATCATCATCATCATCAGCCTGTCTACGCCCACTGCAGGGCAAAGGCCTCTCCCATGTTCCGCCAATCAACCCGGTCCTGTGCTTTCTGCTGCCACGTTATACCTACAAACTTCTTAATCTCATCTACCCACTAATTTTCTGTCTCCCCCTCACACGTTTACCATCTCTTGGAATCCAGTCAGTTACCCTTAACGACCACCGGTTATCCTGCCGACGTGCTACGTGCCCGGCCCATATCCATTTCTTCTTCTTGATTTCAACTATGATGTCCTTAACCCCCGTTTGTTCCCTGACCCACTCTGCTCTCTTCCTGTCTCTTAAGGTTACACCTATCATTTTCCTTTCCATCGCTCGCTGCGTCGTCCTCAATTTAAGTTGAACCCTCTTTGTAAGTCTCCAGGTTTCTGCTCCGTAGGTAAGTACTGGTAAGATGCAGCTGTTATATACCTTTCTCTTGAGGGATAGTGGTAGATTACCATTCATGATTTGAGAATGCTTGCCGAATGAGCCCCATCCCATCCTTATTCTTCTAGTTATTTCACTCTCATGGTTCGGCTCCGCGGTTACTACCTGTCCTAAGTAGACGTACTCCTTTACAACTTCCAGTGTCTCTCCACCTATCGCAAAGCGCTGTTCTCTGCCAAGATTGTTCCACATTACTTTAGTTTTATGCATATTAATTTTCAGACCTACTCTTCTACTTTCCGTATCCAGTTCAGTAATCATGAGCTGTAATTCGTCTCCCGCGTTACTCATCAATGCAATGTCATCAGCGAATCGCAGGTTACTGAGATACTCTCCATTAACTCTTATCCCTAATTCTTCCCAATCTAGGGCCCTGAAAACCTCCTGTAAGCATGCGGTGAATAACATTGGAGAGATCGTGTCTCCCTGCCGTACGCCCTTCTTTATTGGGATTCTCTCGCTTTCTTTATGGAGGACTATAGTGGCCGTGGAGCCGCTGTAGATTTCTTCCATTATGTTTATGTAGGATTCGTCGATGCCCTGATTCCGCAGTGCCTGCATGACTGCTGATGTCTCCACCGAGTCAAATGCCTTCTCGTAATCTATGAAGGCTATGTATAGGGGTTGGTTGTATTCCGCGCATTTCTCTATCACCTGATTGATAGTATGAATATGGTCTATTGTTGAGAAGCCTGTACGAAATCCTGCCTGGTCCCTTGGTTGATTGAACTCTAATGTCGTATTAATTCTGTTAGCAATTACTTTTGTAAATAGCTTGTAGACAACGGACAGTAAGCTTATGGGCCTGTAATTTTTCAGGTCCTTGACGTCCCCTTTCTTATGGATCAAGATAATGTTGGCATTCTTCCAAGATTCTGGTATCCTCCCCGTCGAGAGACACTTCGTATACAGGGTGGCCAGTTTTTCTAACATAATCTCTCCACCGTCTTTCAACAGGTCTGATGTTACCTGATCCTCACCAGCTGCTTTGCCTCTTTGCATTCCCTTTAGGGCTTTCTTTACTTCTCCTGTCAATACTGGTGGGATGTCAGATTCCTCTGCGCTAATACTGCTTCTTACGTTATCATCCTGACTGTCTCGGCTGCTGTACAGATCTCTGTAGAACTCTTCCGCTACCTCAACTATTCTATCCATATTGTTTGTGACATTGCCTTCCTTGTCCCTTAATGCATACATCTGATTTTTGCCTATGCACAGTTTTGTCTTCATAGCTTTGAGGCTTCTTCCGTTCTTTAGAGCATGCTCAATTCTCTCCATATTATACTTTCTTATGTCGGCCACTTTACGCCTATTGATTAGCTTCGAAAGCTCCGCCAGCTCTATTTTGTCTGTTGCACTTGAGGCTTTCATAGCTTGACGTTTCTTAATGAGGTTTTCGTCTCTTGGGATAGCTTACCAGTGTTCTGTCTGACGACTGTACCCCCGACTTCCACTGCACACTCCTTAATGGTACTAGTCAGATTATCATTTATTGCGTCAACACTAAGGGCGGTTTCCTCGGTTAAAGCCGCATACCTATTCTGAAGTGAAACTCTGAATTCCTGTACTTTCCCTCTCAGAGCTAGTTCATTAATCGGCTTCTTGCGTATCAGTTTCTGCCGTTCCTTCCTCACGTCTAGTTGAATTCTAGATCTTACCATTCTATGGTCACTGCATCGGATCTTGTTAACTACTTCCACATCCTGTACAATGCCCGGGTGGCCGCACATTATGAAGTCTATTTCATTTTTAGTTTCGCCATTAGGACTCCTCCACGTCCGCTTACGAGTAGCCCGTTTTCTGTAGAAGGTATTCAAGATGCGTAAATTATTGCGTTCTGCAAACTCTACTAGTAACTCCCCTCTGGCGTTTCTAGAACCGATGCCATATTCCCCAACTGCATGATCTCCAGCCTGCTTCTTGCCTACCTTTGCATTAAAGTCGCCCATCAGTACAGTATACTGTGTCTTTACCTTACTCATTGCCTTACTCATTGCTATGCTATCGTGGCTTAGCTGACAGAAGAGAACTAGGGGTGGGATTCCTTATTCATAAAAATATAGCTGGTAATATAGAAGAATACTATAGCATTAATGAGAGGGTGATATGTATCGTAATTAAGTTTAATAAGAGGTACAAGATGAAGGTGGTACAGGCCTACGCACCTACATCCAGCCATGATGATCAACTGGTTGAACGCTTCTACGAAGACGTAGAATCAGCAATGAGTAAGGTAAAGACACAGTATACTGTACTGATGGGCGTACTATTAGCACTTAAACCAAGCTTAAGGAGTACGCTTACGTTTACTTTAGCGACATGCGCTACTATCATTGTTTTTCTTTAATTATAATCACCCGCCAAAGTAGCCCAGTGGCTATAGCACTGCCCTGTTCAGTCTGAGATCGCGGATTTCACCCCAACCACGAAACTAACTTAGGGGGTCAGACAGAATTCATCGGTACGTAAAATATGAGAACTCTCAACGTTCAGTTATCACCTAGAGAATGTAGGACACGAGCTGCGCAAACTGTAACAAAGTGCAAGAAAGTGACAGTCATGTCTAAAATTCCTCTAAGCTTCGTGGATATTGTGTCCATGAAACTAAAAATAACAATTTGGTGAGCAATAATTTCTTCAAGAGCGCGAGAAGTGAGGTTTATTGTTGAGAAGTTACAACCCCCCCCCCCCCATATATTGCCACGTGCGTTTCTTTATCACTTTTGCTGTATTCGGTTTTCGGCCACAAAGACTGTCGGCAACGCTCAGCGCGAACCGCGCCTCATTGTTCGAGAACCTTCGCGATCATTGTAGATCGTTTTGTTAAGATTGCGCGCAAGACGCGCACACTCGAGCTTATTCTAGAATTTGCAGGACAGCCAGCGATAACGCTGGAATATTCGACGGCACATGTTTAAATGCCGACGCGCTTCACCGCTGGTCAGTTGATCGACGGACGACGCCCTGTTCGCCGCTATCTTTGTACAGCGTGTATTGCTGTAGTTCTAGTTCTCATTTTCCGGCCACAAGTTCGGCCAAATAAACAGTTTCATCCTGCAAACGCTGACTGCTGTCTTCGTCGACGTCACGACCACGTGACATCTGGTGGAGGTGCTGCTTCTTCCATGATCCGGACGCCACCGCGAAGCGCTGACCCAAGCCCAAGCCGCGAGGAGGACGACAGCAAAGAAAACCCGGATCGTCGAACAAGCCGCAGGCAGAAGGGACTGCAGCCAGAGCACGGGCTCCTTCCCGAACATACCAGGCAGCCCAAGGTCCCAACACCCACCGCAGCGACGATGACCGACCCCATGCAACCTGCGCCGATCCTACTCCGGCAGCCCAAGGAGCCGCCAACCTTCCGCGGGTCGTCATTCGAAGACCCGGACACCTGGCTCGAGACTTTCGAAAGGGTCTCAAAATTTAACAACTGGGACTCCGAGGACAAGCTGCGGCACGTTTACTTTTACCTTGAAGACGCAGCAAGGACCTGGTTCGAGAACCGGGAGTCCACTCTTCGAACTTGGGACGCCTTTCGGAGCGCTTTCCTGCAGACGTTTGCAAGCGTCGTCAGAAAAGAAAGGGCCGCAGCCTTGCTGGAGACACGGGTGCAACTACCAAACGAAAGCGTGGCCATCTTCGCAGAGGAAATGACCCGACTGTTTCGCCACGCTGACGCTGCCATGCCCGAGGACAAGAAAGTCCGCTTCCTCATGCGAGGGGTAAGGCAAGAGCTCTTCGCTGGGCTGATACGGAACCCACCCTCGACGGTCCAAGAATTCGTCTCGGAGGCAACCACGATTGAGAAGACGCTGGAAATGCGTAACCGCCAATATAATCGCCGATTGATTCAAGACAGCCCAGCTGTTCATGCCCTCGGCTCCGACGATCTGCGTGAAACGATCAGAGCGATCGTGCGGGAGGAGCTTCGCAAGCTCTTACCTTCGGCGCAGCCTCAAGTGGACTTGATCGCAGATGTCGTTCGATCAGAAATCCAGCAGTCCCTGGGCAACATTGAACCGCCACTGCCTCAGCCGCAAGCCATGAGCTATGCTGCTGCAGCCCGACGCAACGCCGCCCCTCCTCGCCCGCGTCAAGACGCCGCGCCGCCGCAGCAGTTCCGACGTCAGGCACCGCCGCCACCACCACCGACGCCATACCGCCCGCCGACAGGACAACCATGCGCCCCTCGAAAGACCGACGTTTGGCGTGCCCCTGACAACCGACCGCTCTGCTATCATTGCGGGGAAGCCGGCCACACATACCGCCGCTGCCAGTACCGACAGATGGGGCTTCGAGGATTCGCCGTCAACGCGCCGCGCCCGCAGCCAGGCGAACGGCCTCGGGACATCGACGACTACCTCACCGGAACACACTGGCAAGAACGACGACCTTCCCGCTCGCCGTCGCCCGGCCGCTACATGTCTCCGCACCGCCGGCAGTACACTGGCCCAAACCGGGGCCGGTCACCTAGCCCGTATCCGGAAAACTAAGGGCAGCAACCGATGGAGGTGCGGTTGCTGTACGACGAACTACCGAAGATCCTCCGTCGCCGACGACGACGCGGCAACGAAATCTAAAGAACACGCCGCAAGACGAACGAAGCCCTGACGTTGAAACTTCACGGCCTGAGGAAGAACTGACGACGCCACGTCGAAGCAGCGGAACAAATCGACGCAGCCGTGACCCGACGCCGCGACCCAATTGCAACGCAAGACGACGAACTAGCGACCTCGACGTTCTCATTGACGGCCACAACGTCACCGCTCTCGTCGACACTGGAGCCGACTATTGCGTCATCAGTGGGCCTTTCGCCACGAAGTTGAAGAAAGTTAAGACTGCTTGGGAAGGCCCCGAAATCCGTACCGCTGGAGGCCATCTAATAACGCCGTCTGGAGTCTGCACAGCAAGAGTTACAATCAATAATCGCACGTATCCTGCGAGTTTCGTAATCTTGCAACACTGCTCCAGGGACGTCATACTTGGCATGGATTTCTTAAACCATCATGGCGCCGTCATTGACTTAAGAACCAAGTCGATAACCCTATCGTCGGACAAAACGACACCGCCGGATACGAATCCAT
Source organism: Rhipicephalus sanguineus (assembly GCF_013339695.2). NCBI lineage: Eukaryota > Metazoa > Arthropoda > Arachnida > Ixodida > Ixodidae > Rhipicephalus > Rhipicephalus sanguineus. The sequence goes on from NW_023614502.1 coordinate 59,699, forward strand.
GTCACCATGCCCTGAACGTGCTCGAGGATCAAGTTACCATCCCGCCTCGCTCCAGCATCATAATTCCCGTCAGCACCGAAAAAGCTGAAGACATCGAAGGTGTCATCGAGAGCGATCAGCGTTTGCTACTAGACCGCGACATTTGCGTTGCAAGGGGCATTGCTCGGTTGCATGAAGGAAAAGGAAGCGTGATGCTAACGAACTTCAGCCAAGAATACAGACACCTGAGCAGGGGCACGACGATTGCATACATCGAAGAAATCTTGGCCGTCAGCGATGCGTTTGCCTTTTCAGATCGTGACG